>NW_010179225.1:57511-62281 GCF_000695765.1 Mesitornis unicolor
GTAGGCATAGAAGCACAGAGGATATATAAAGCTAGTGAGAAACAGTGTTTATCAAGAGTAGGATTCATGTATGTGTAATGTAACAGTTGGATTTTAAATTCATTTCATTTCCCTCTTGTTCTGTAGGAGATTTGGAGTCTTTCTGTAATATCATGTGTTGTAGGGTTTTTTTGTGATCAAGCTTGTTTTATTAGCAAAATTATATGAAGTTAACTAATTAACTTTAATTAAAAAAAGGAAAGCACTGCTGAAAACCAAAGAGAAGAGCTGTCACCTAATAGTGAAGGATTTTGGCAGGGTTTTTTAAATTTTGTTTTGAGTTTTTTTTGTTTGGTTGGTTGGGGTCTTTTTGGAGAAGGGGTAGCAATTATCTATAATTGAGGAAACAAAGCTTCACAGCAGACATATGCTTAAACAAATATTTCAATCTGCAATGGCATTCCTACCAAAAACTTCGTTAACACCTAGAACTTATCAGACCAAAGGTCCATTTCATGCAGGATACTGTGTTCTGTTAGCAGCCACCAGTGGATGTCTGGGGAAGAGTGTAAAGTCATTCATAGCAAAAGTTTTCTATCATATTTTCTCCTGCAGTTTTCAGCTCAGGGACTTCCTTAGATACAGGTGGTGTCTCTGTTTCAAGTCAATCAACATTCTCTGTACAATCACTGGTGCTCCAGTGCCATCATCACCTGTGGAAGTGCATTACTTATGTGGTGCTAAGTCTTGGGCAGTCACACCTTCAGTCCAGCCATACTCCCTAGTGTATCACTCACATGGATCTATTTAGACATAATGTAACATTTGAGAAAGAGGGGTTTTTAAAAAAATATTTAATTTTACCTTGACATCTTTTTCTTCAGAATGCCAACAAGGCTCAGAGTTAAATAAGTGATGATTTTTCAGCACACATGATGACTAATTGATTTTTAAAGCAATATTTATACCTAAACGGTTGCTTACATGTCCTGACTGAGCAGAATGAGTTCATGAATAAGAGGATATTGCCTTGAAAGAATTAAAAGGTATCGGCTAAAATGTGTAGTAATTCCTCTTTGATGTTAGGAACCCCTACTTTCAGCTGCAGTCAGCAGACTGGTTCTTGGCTGAGAAAAGAGTTTATGTAAGATTATGTTTTATTGCTGCCTAATAACATCATTTGTTTTTAGGTGCCTGTAGAAAGCAGTGCTGTCAATGTCACAATTTTGAATTTAAATGCTATGTCTTCATACATTGTTCAGCTCAGATGCATAGCTGAGGATGGTCTCCACTGTGTCTGCATTTGGAGTAAAGAGATTTTGGTCCCTCACAGTAAGTGAAATATAGTTTTGTCCTACTGGAAATAAGTATGAATGCTAAAGCCTTTCAAGTCTTGTATCATATGAAATAACATTGTCAAATAACATTGAAAATATGAAGATCAAACTGAGTCATATGAGCACATGTCCATTTTTTTCCACCTTTATCAGAACTCATGAACAAGCCAAGAATATCGTATAATGCAACTACAGAAATCTCTCCAGGCAGAAGAAGCATTTTTCTGAAGTGGGAGGTAATGTTCACTTTGAGTCTGAGTAGCTTCTGTTATGTCCATGCTACTAATTTGTTGCTTTATAGGAAAAAATAGGCTTTCTCATTGAACTGAGACTACACTGTATAAGCAAAAAGCATTGAATATTGTACGGTTTAGTGCTAGCAACTAGGAAGGGAAAACTACATCAATTTATAAACTTGAAGAACTATTGAAACAGCAATCTCTGGGCTCAAAATCATCGACTAGAATAAAGATTCTTTCTCGCTTGCATTAAAAATTGATGTGACTCAAGTTTGTCTCTTAGAACTAAGCTGTCTTTGCAAGATTCTTGGAAGTCTTTAGCGCGTACAAGTGACAAACCTTCTGTTTCATGTGTTCCTAAGGAGCATTTATATTCTCAAGATACCAAAACCTTTTAGGAAAGCTTGGTGAATATACTAATTTACTAATTCAGAACTGCAAATACTTTATAATCAGGACAGAAAAAGATCTTCTGACTTACAAAACCAGTATCTAGCTGTGTCTTTCCCATGATGACATTTAAAGTTCAAACCTACACATTAGAGGCATCCCCACTTTGGCAGCAGGAGTCATTGTCAGCTGACTGATGACAGCAGATCAGTCAGTTTTACCAGCTGAAGTTCTCTTGGGAAGAAATGGACAACTGAGTCATGAATGTATAATGAAGGGGCTCATGGACAATTTCAATGAGCAAGATGTTATTAGAGGTATTCTTGTGGAAACTCATTAATTCTACTGAGAGAGAAAGAGCATCAGCAAACTCAAAGAAGCTTGACATTAGGGTACATCCCTACCAGAAAAGACAGAGACTGTCAGAGTTTCGAAATATCAGAAGATGTGGAAAGTTTTGGAGATACTGCTTGCATTTTTGTTAAGGGAAAGAAAAGACAACAGAGGAAATAGACACCCTATCTCTTGACAAGAATGAGAGATCCCCTTTTTTCCTTATCTTCTAAAAAGAAGGCAAAAGTGCACAATAAATAATTACTTTCGTGATATAGCAATAGCCTGTACATGCAAATTCAAATGTTAAGCTCAGGAAAGAAATAATTCTCCATCTAAATGCTTTAGTTTAAAACAAAAGTAATATTAGATATAGTATCAGGGCTAGGACTTTCATTCAGGGTAACACTTGCACTAATCTGTTATACAAAATAAGGTTCAAGTCCAGATGGCTTCAACAAACATTGAAGAGGCAGAGGGAAGGCGCACACTCAATAATTACCATGTTAAATGTAAAGCAAACAAAATCTTCAGGTCTGCTGCCAGACTTGTTTAAGCCAATCTGAAACAAATAAAACAGTTTAAATCTGTTAGCAGGTAGCCACAGCTCCTCTGCTTTTGCTGATGTTCAGTGAGTAACCTCACTGAACACAGGTCAGATTAACAGGCACAAGATAGCGGGCTTCAGCCCTAAACACCCAGTCAGGCAACACATGTTGCTTTCATGCCTCCAAACAGGACCTCCTGCAGGGCTGCACAAAGTAGAGCAGTACTAGCCTTTTCCAGTCTTTTTTTCTGAGCTAAGAACGCTGAATTCTACTAGTTTTTTCTTGTGTGATAGACCTCATATTTCACATATCCTAGGAGTTATTTCCCCTACAGAGACATCTTTTCTAGTTTAAAAGCCTGGTGAGAGAACCATAACACTATTTCCCCAGCAGCTTTACCTGAGCTTCAAGTAATACCATCAATTCTTCCCTCCTTTTCCTGGGAAAAACATCTGTTTCCATTTTAAGAGCTTACAGCTTTACCAGAAGTTCATCTCAACACATATGTCACTGCCTTTTAAATTACTGAATGTCATCCTGTCTACTCTATTCCAAAAGTATCCAATTATTTCATTAAGATAACCTAATTTTCCAGCTTTGTGGTATCTTCACACTATTAATTTTGTGCCAAGAAATAACAGACAAGCTTGATATCAGAAATAATCCTTGCAGAATTCACATGCCTTCATGTATTGAGTTCAGTTTGTATCTAGATTGCAATAATTTTTCCAATTTTGCACTCATTTTCCTATCTCTCTTTAAGATTAGTACAGTAAAATAACAAGTGAACTATCACCACCTAAAAATTTGTATCAATGGATATGTAACACATTCCAAAGTTGTAGTATAATTACTAGAATTTATCCCTAAAGAGACCAGATGCCTAACAGAGACTAGTAGATGAAGATACCCAGAGGCATAAATTGCAATTAAATACCTCTCACTAGCTTTCAAGTTCCTAATTATGAGGTGTATGTTCCAGTGAAATGTAGAGAGTGTTACAGCTGCTTCACTGCTGCTATTACTAATTGGATACACATAACTAAGATCCCAATTAAGCAAAACACTTAATCTTGTGCTTAAATCCTCTCAATTTAAGTATGCTCTTAATTTTCATGAAAAGCTTTCTTTCATTGATTCCTAATAACCTAATTAAAACAGTATGATTTTATCCCCTTCATTAAAGGTGACATTTTGTTTATACAATTTAATTCCTCTTGATTTTCTGCACAGGATGTAATAACATTTATAGAATAATAATCTTTTTCCTCTTACTAGGGAACACAACATGAGAACATCCTTGGATATTACGTTACTGTGGAAAGAATACCCAACAGTTGCAGAGATTCACCAAATCGCATCTCTCTAGAGGACAGCACAGTTCTTCTAAATCTCTCCATGGCTTATTATAGAGTTAATATTTCTGCCTATAACAAAGCAGGAGAATCTCCACAAGCCATCTACATTGTCCCAGACTTCTCTGCAACCGGTATTTACCTTTACCTTTCATTCATCAGAACACTGGAGAAGTTTTATGAACAATCTCTAGGCTAGCACTTGACAGTCTTTGTGATAGCATTAAGCATCCTCTTGAATATTTATTAGGCTGATATTTTTGCAGAGTGAGAGTCAGTATTGTTCCTTAAGTATTTTGATAGAAGTTAGCTAACAGACTAAGGAATTTAACATTCTGCTTAGCACTTCTTGTTTCTCAAGCTAGAGAAATAACAATGTGCTAGATCTACCTGTCAAAAGATCTTGTGGAGTGCACTCCAAAAGTTAAGTAGATCTCAGCAGTTTAAGCACAGTTTGCAGAATTATGTGCAAATCTAGGGGCTTTAAGCTTAGTAACTATTAAGAGACTTGCTACTGTCTTTTATTTCAGTATTACCTCTACTGGTATATGGGGGAGGAATAGATCACAGAATCACAGAATCACAGAAT
>NW_010179226.1:0-11644 GCF_000695765.1 Mesitornis unicolor
CGTTCTTTGATTCTGTGATTCTGTGATTCTTTCCATTCTCTTCATACTACAGCCTGAATTCTGCTTCCCACCTCAATTTTTTTATCCTTCCTGACTGGTATTTTCAAGAGGAGGACATTAATTCACTGTTGTGGTTTTTTTTTTTTGTCTTTCAGACAGAGGCTTTTTTCAGGGTACAGTGGGTAACCAGATATTGTCAGTAAAACATCTGCCTTCATCCAGTTATGACACTACTTATTTTGAACACTTTCCCATCCATATAATGAAAAGCACATTGGTGACAAAAATCTACAAGTTCAAAAATAGAGCTTTTATTTGAATGAATGCTGATGTATGGTGCAAAATATTAGAGGAATTATATCAGGAAAAAAGAAATAACAGAAGTTGGAGATAGAAATAAGGATTGCAGAATAATTTAACTTAATGTATGTGGCTTATTACAATAGAGAGACATCTCTGCTTTGGAATAGCCGATTTTCCTATCTGAAAAAGAAGTGTCTAAAATTTCAAAGTATGAACTTGATTAATTTCAGTAAAGAGCTATGATTCAACCACCTACCAGTCTATTATAACTCATCGCTCATCTTAAGTCCTATGTTCCCTTCCACCAGTGTCTACAGCAGAATTTCTATTTATTTCTTTTTTAATAGAATTATTGTAAATATATATATATATAATTCCTTGTACTCACATATTTCATAACACAATTCTAGAATGCTAGCTACAGTTTAGAAAATTCCTGTTTTAATGTAAACAAGTTAATTTTATTTAATACAAAAATCTAGTCTACATAGAATCATGTGTAATTAACACAGAATTGTTTAGCTTAACAGAACTCCAAAAGTATTCAATTAGCATATTCAGATACTTAAAAAGCTTCATATACATACCCTTGGGTATTTTTTTATTTGCTATGTCTTTCTAAGATTACAGTTATTCATATGAGAATCAGATGTTTGCATAAGAATCAGAGGTATCAGTTCCCCATACAGTATTAACAAGACTATTGGTTTTGTTTTATTACAGTTGTTAGCTTGACTATTAAAATACAGAGACATGCTTAAGCTTTCTGGCTTTGTTTTACTGCTTTCTAAGAATCTGTTTAACAAATGGGTTTCAAATTATCTCCATTGTGCTCATCACAGCAGTTCTCGTATGTACATGTAGTGACAGAAACAAAAGTATCTTGCCCTCAGCAAGGATCAAAATATTACAGTACAGAGCTGCAGGTTAAGTACACTTCACAGTTCATAGTTAGCTGCACTATGGCTTTATTCTTATCTAAACACTGTAAAAATGTTTTGGAAAGAAAGAAAAGAAGTAGAAATAAAAGTGGTTTTCTGACTTCAGGGGGGAAAATAGGCAAGAATAATTTTTTTAAATGAACTCTTCCATTTGGAAATAAAAATGTTTGTATCAAAGAGAGTATGAACTGTATATTTGAAATCTTCCTCAGGCCTGAATATGTGAGCAACCTGAGCTAGTTGAAGATGGCCCTGCTCATTGAAGAGGGGTTTGGACTAGACGAATTTTAAAGGTCCTTTCCAGCCCAAACAATTCTATGATTCTATGATCTTATTTCAGCAAACATTGCAGTGAAGAATTTTAACACTCCAAGTGACTTATGACTACCCTGGCAAGATATGTATAAAGTAATTTAAATATGCATAAATATAATTTATTAAGCAGTTGCACAAAGAAACAGATTTCAGGTCTTACCAGACACCACACACAGATCTTAGTTATTTTTGTTATGCTTAATACCCACTGCCAACATTTCATTTGCAAATATCTCTCAGAGCCTCCAAAAATTGTCATACAACACAACAGATGCATCAGCATGTCTTTAGATACATTTATTATGCAGTTAGACTGTTATTTCACTCTTCATGATTGTATTGTCACTTACTCATCCAATTTCTATAATGATTTAAACACTTTGTAGGAATAAATTTCTTTAGAAAACATCACTTTCAGGTTCCAAAGTAATTAAATGGTTTTCTTGCACTGCATGTGTCTATAGTTTGTTGTTGGGTTTAGTTTTTTTCCAGTATTTCAAATTATTTTTTTCTTTTTTGATAGTCATTATCTATAACTGCAGGATCAAAACATTAATTTTTTAAGTTAAATGACAGTTATACATTTTAGAAAGCTGAGAAACAGCCAAAGCATATCCTATGTTTCTATTTAGAGGGTTTTTTTTCTATTAACATCTCTTTCCTACACAAGGGAGAGGATTTAGAATTACATAATTTTGGGAGGGTGGGGGGAAGAGTATTTCTAAGCACACAAATACTTGGCTTGATCTCTGAAATCAAGATTATATTTAAGTCTCTAGAATTAGTCAAAATGAATGATAAATAATTTTACAAGAGTCAAAATGAAAGTAAAAACTACAAAATTTCTCACCATAACTATGATTCATAGGGAATTAAGACCTGTACCACAGAAAGCTAATACAAAGCTGGGAGTCACCTGAAAATACTGCTTTCACATTAGTGTTTATAAGTAAATTTATATCAAATAAATTAAATATTGTAATTCCAACTTTCTATTC
Source organism: Mesitornis unicolor (assembly GCF_000695765.1). Classification (NCBI taxonomy): domain Eukaryota; kingdom Metazoa; phylum Chordata; class Aves; order Mesitornithiformes; family Mesitornithidae; genus Mesitornis; species Mesitornis unicolor. The sequence goes on from NW_010179226.1 coordinate 2,558, forward strand.
ATTTGAAAACATTTCCCAGCATAATCTGCATGCAAGATGTCAGCAAGAAAGCTGGAGTTGTCAGTATAAGGTTAGATAAAGCAATGTTAAATGTGATGTACTTCCCACAATCAAAACAATGCAAAATCTCAAACAGTACACTGCTCCCAGGAAAAGATTTCTAAATTAACTTGAAATTCTCCACATAAAGATATTGAAACTTCTAAGTACTGAAGTGGTATTTAGATCAGCTCTTCAGGACATCACAGTATAAAAAGGAACCAAACATAGAAGTGATCAAAGTGTGTCAAGAAGAAATCAGTAAAAAATATGCAGTTCTAAAAGAATTAAGGAAGTTGATGACAAAAGACAACAGCAAGGTTATTTCAGCAGCACTCTCAATACACAGAAAATCACCTGAGATACATTACCTTTTTTGTTGTATGATAGTGTAAAATATCACAAAAACTATGACTGCCTTCCCATGAAAGAAGCCAAAAAAGTTAGACAAAGGAGGCCAGAAAGCTAAGAGAAAGAAAGTAAATAAACCAGAAACAAAATCATCGCTGCAAAAATGTCAGGAATAAAGCAAAGAACAAACAAAAAAAAACCCAAACCCAAAACATCAATCCCCACTCCAAAAACAAACAAACAAACAAACACAAACAAAAGCCCAAACCAAATTCCAAAACACTAATGGAACAGAGAGCAGATTAAAAAATTATTGTGAACAGTATCATATCATTTAACAGATGAAACAGCTGTTTAAAGGCATGGTGACAGAAGTTTTAATGGTTTCAGTAATTTCCAATTAAACTGTCAAGTTTCCTCCACCCAGACTGTCTGCCCAAGACAAATGGGCTAAGAAGTTAATAGAAGATAAAACATACCAATTCAGGGAATATTTTCAAGACAAGATAAACACATAAACATTAAAAAAAGAAACTGTCTCTAACAAATTTATCTTACAGAATTAGGCTCTGAAATACATTATAACACAACCAAAGATATGAAGGATGTAGTTAAACGATCAATTTTTGAAAGCAACAGGAAAAAACAAGTTAACAGAAATACACTGAAAATTTACAATAATTCAATTGAAAACTCTAAGACTTGAATTGGGAAAGCCTCCAAAACAAAGATGAAGTAAGTAATTTTAAGCATTAAAATTATGGAATTGTATGTAATTTCAGGACAGCATGAAATATACTCCTCTAATGTGTTTTGAGGCATCATTTTAGACAGAACTAAGAAACTTTTGGGGAGAAGTTTGCAGCAGTCTATCATTAGGACTCAAATGATCATATATAAAGCAGGTATTACAAGAGAAGTAGGTAGGATAGTACAGTTAAAAGTAAATAGGAGCAAAAATTGCTTATTATAAACTTCATGTATTTCAACATTTCTCCAATTCTATCTCAACTCAGAACCATTTATAATAAATATCTTCAAGTCAAAATTTATTTCTATTATGTTATTGGCACGGAGGACCTGAAAAATCAAAAAGCTCTAGAAAAATCTCAGCACTTTCGTGAAGAAAATGACTATAAGCATATTTAGTGTTAACAGTAGTTACTAACATTCATGGCAGAAATTGTTTCTGTCCTCAAAGATATACAGAAAAGAAGGAGTCAAGACGTCAAAGGTGTCAGCAGTGAGGGTAGGACAGTGGAGAAAATTTTCTGCCGCAAGAGGAATGGCACTGCGTAAGCAGAAGAACAATAGACTGAATATTGAAGGTCCAGTCAAGTGCCATTAACAAGGCATCCTCTTTCCCTTTCTCCCTCAACAAAAACAATTTCAAGTTCTTGTACTCGAACTCAGAAACAACTAATAGTAACAAGGCTATAACAAGCCTGTTTATCTGTAGTCAACATCTCTTAAACTAGAAAGGATTTCAAGTGAAACTATAAAATTGTTTTTCCATTATATATTTTACATTGTAATGCATATTTTAAAGGAATGGTGATAACAGAGTTTGATTTCTCTTGTTGAGACACTCAATAGCCTGCAATTAGGATATCAATAAAGTTATGCACAGTGTACCAAACTTATCCAGAAAACTCAGTGTGCAGATTGAAGAAAGAAGACATTTTAAATACTTATGATTTATGAGTACTTGCAAGTTGCTTAAAGTTTCAATAACACAACACTTATTTCTCTATGATGCACAGTACTATCAGCAAGCTCTATTTCATTTCACTTTGAAAGTTTTCAAGAATTAATATGCAATACGCATCTATGAAAAATGAAGAAAATTTATATAAATATCAGAACAGACCAATAGCAGGCAGTAAGCAGTAGAATGTTGCAGATTCCAACCAAAGATTTCTAAATTTGCAAATGGTATATATTTAACCTTGTTGTAGGCATTTGTGAAAGGCAAGCAATATTTTTAAGTGTTGTATGAGGAGATTTTCATCATCTGATGAATGTTGATTTGAATCTTTGAAAACCAGACCACAGCTTTTCCTCCTTTCTTAAAGGAATCAGAAAAGATTGTGATCTTTACCCTGTGCTGGGTATGGGATTCAAGTGCATCTGTGTATGTTAGTTTAACTGAGCCACTTGAAAATCTTATTGACCTCTATCTAACACATTATCACCTGTGCTACTTATGTAAAGAGTGAGTTTAATTGTTGCAAAGATCAGATGCCAAACTCCAAGTCACAGCTGTTCACTGAACAGATGGGAAAGGTTATGGTATTTGAATATTTCATTATTAGTGAGACAGTTCCCATAACAAGCCATAAATCATCTGTTTACCGGCACTTTATTTGGTGCAAAAGATGACAGTTTTTTTGTTTTTACAACTTGAAAGTTTTCATCACTGATAAAGTCAGCCATCTTCATACCGAAAATATCATTACTTGACAAATTGTGTGTCATATCAGACATAACATATGATGTCTGATGCCTATATTTTTTAGACATGCTCATAAATCACATCTTTACTAATATTTCTCATATACAATGTAACTAATATATATGATATTATATGTAAAAGGAATAAAACATGTCCTTTTGTCAGAGTGCAAGGGGATGTGAGTATCCTACAACACTCTGTCCATAAGAGTAACATGTCCCCTTCTTAGAGCACTCAAGTATTATACAGAAAATGCTTATTTTAATTTTTAGAGACAAGTCAGTAAGTCTGATTTCTATTAAGATTTTTAAGACTTTTTTATGAATTTAACAAAGAAAACCTCAGCTTGCCTGTTAATTATAGGCATAAGGTCTCCAGTACTTAGTAAGATGCAACAAGAGATGGATATACCATCTGTAAGCAATGAAGCTAGATGGCAAAAAGATAGATTTGGCAGGAGGAGAAATTTTCCTTGCACCAAAAAGAGAAAAAAAAAACCTCAAAAGTAATACTATCCTGTATTCTGAAACAAACTTTTATTCCAGGGGCCTCTTTAACATGTTATGTCCAATCCTCCTTCAATCATCATTTAAAAAGTAAAGTTAATTGCATTAGGAATAGAGCATTTGATTTGTATTTTCACTGCGTGTGACTTCATCCTCAAGCTGAACAATCCTGTCTTTACTTATCCTAATTTACACTCATGGGAAGGATAGCAATACTATAATATTGCATTATGTGTGGCTCACTCTTTCAAAAGCATACATATCCATTTATACTTATATTATGACCGAGGGCTAACACTAGGAACATATATTTATGATTTTTGTCCTATTGCTTTTTTTAAGCTTTTGAAAGAAAATAATGTTTATATATCACAGAAAACATATACAAAGAAAAACTTAACAACATACATATTAGAAGAGAATAAAAATAATACATAGAGGCTATTTTCCAAGCTTCAGTTATATAGTAACGGAAGACTGAACTACAGCAGGGGAACTGAAGTAGGACTGAAACAAAAAGGGAATTTAAAACAATAAAAATCTACAAGCTATGGATACTAAATTTAGGAATATAAACCATTTCCTGTTATAACCTAAGAGAGAGGAGATAAATCAGTTGAGCTATATATCTATTGTTATATCAATGGTTTACACTTCTATATCTGATCTCTGGTTTCATTCTACATTTTTGTATTTACTTCGGGGTTTTATCCTATTAAAAAAAATGACTGCAAAAAATACAAAATTCTTACTTCAACTCCGTATATCCAAAAGTCTTGAACCATAAATAACCTAGCTTCCTAAACCACAACACATCCAGAGATTTAACTGCATGAAAGATGGCGAGTAAGGAACTTTATAACAAAAAATGTAGTATCAACAATTTTGAGTGAAAAATAAGAATGGGATACAGTGACAGAAATATCTAAAGCTATCTATGCCCCAGATAGTCTTCAGCAAAAGAGATCACCAAGATCTGTTCTCTGCAATACTGTTGCCACTTTACTAATATACAACATTTAATATCAAAATCATTGAGATCAAAACATGCTGTAAAAAAATCAAATACCATTCTAAGACCATAAAAGGCTGCATTATATACTTGCTTTTCTGACCCACAGAAGACCAAGGCAAGAGATGTTTAAATCATTGGAAGCAACTGAATGACAACGGTTTTTCTAGCCTCCTACATATAACAAGATATCTGCTTCTCCCAGCATTGGATGTACTGTGTCAAAACTATATCTTTAATGCCAGTAGGCTCCTGCAAGGCAGCTTGGTTTTCATGTTTTCCAACACTGAAGAGTTATTTTTTTTAATTTGGTAGTGCACTTTAAAGTGTGCATAGAGATTCTTTTGCTTTTATACTACCAAAAAAAAACCAACCACCAGACAATGACAGATCATAGAAGCAGAAAATACATTAGAATTTAAGATCAGAACAGTGATACATTTTACTGAAAGTTTCCCTTTTGCCCATAAATTTCAAATACAAGTTTATGGAATGCTAGACACAGGATAACATTAAGTGCTGAAGAGAAGGAGTTATTGTCCCGTCCTGCCTCAGAGGTGAGAGAAGAACAACTAAAGTTCTGTAAATCCCCTTGGGCTAAATTGAGGTATGCTGACACCAACCAATCAATTAAATGTTTTAAGGTTAACAATCTGGTAACATGCTAATTTTGACTGAAATTCTTAAATAAAAATCATGTGAATTAAAACTAGACTTTGCACTATATGGTTAAATTTTAACTGTATGAATGCAACAATCTAAGCAATAAAATACAAGCCACTCTTTTCTATGTTCTTCAGTTTCTTGCCTGTGAGTTTTGTCTGCGAGTCACTTCTCTATATGAAATACTACCAATAACATTATATCAATCAGGATTTCAAGACAAACAATATAGATATTTGCTAACTTCAATGATATTCTTTGCAAAGATATTCATCATCTTAGTTCATCAATCATTGTAGGCATTCAAAATATATGCAAACACATACATTTTGATAACTGACTCATATGCTTCTGGCCAGGATGCCTTGCAACAGTTCCACTCACTAGACTCATATTACTATGATTACTATCATCTTGAATACCAAAATATGCTCATACCATAAATACAGCATTGACATAAAGGGAGCTACTTATTTTCATAAAGTTAAATCCACAAATGAACTAAACTCTCTTTGTGCTTCTTTTGGCTTTAGCGCTTTCTTTCTTCCACAGTCTTTCATTTAAAAAACAAACAAACAAACACACACACACACACACACGCACACACACACACATATATATATGTCCTGAATTACAGCTATCCTCTTAACCCTTTGATTGAAGTTATTCATTGTGATGTGGAAATGTACAAATAGAGGTGATTTAGAATTCATATCCCCTTCTGTTCCATTGAACAGTTTGAGTTGCAAAAAGAATAAAGAGCAATATTTTCCTGTACTTAAGTGCATCACCAATAGAAAAGTCAGAGAACATTAATTGGTAAGGCTGAAGTTGCAATCCTATTAAAACGATAATATCTGCAGTGAGAATATATCAAACATTGTCCTGTCAAATCCTGGATTTGCTCTACATTTACCCTGATCCTTTATATTATCTCCAGATCATTAACTGAAAACACTTGCACAAACCACGCAGAAAACAAGTAAAATGTAGAAGTAGTAAATAAAGTAAATTGTGCCCAATAGTAAAATATGTAAATTGTGTGCACTTTTGCACAAAAATGTACTGTGGATTGACTCTGACTAGATGCCAGGTGCCCACCAAAGCTGCTCTGCCACTCCCCTTTCTCAGCTGGACAGGGGAGAGAAAATTTAACAAAAGGCTTGTGGGTTGAGATAAGGACAGGGAGATCACTCGGCAATTACTGTCACAGGCAAAACATACTTGACCTGTGGAAAAATCAAAGTAAGATAATTAGAAAATAAAAACAAATCTTAAAAAAACACCTTCCCCTCTCCACTTTCTTCTTCCTAGGCTTAACTTTACTCCCAAGTTCTCTACCTCCTCCCCTGCAGCAGCTCAGGGTGCTATGGAACATGGTTTGGAGTCATTTCGTAACACATTGTTTCTGCTGCTCCTTCCTTCTCAAAGAGAAGACTCCTCACACTCTCTCCCTGATCCAGCATTGGTTCCCTCCCATGAGAAACAGTTCTCCATGAACTTCTCCAGTGTGAGCCCTTCCCACGGGTTACAGTTCTTCCTGAACCGCCTACAGCTTGTGTCCCTTCCACATGAGATAGACCTTTAGGAACAGATTGCTCCAGCATGGGTCACCCGTGAGGCCGTGGGCTGCAGGTGGATCTCTGCTGCACCATTAAACTCCATGTTTAATGGCAAAGCCTGCCTCACCATGGTCTTCACCACAGGCTGCGAGGGAATCTCTGGTTCAGTACCTGGTGTACCTTCTCTCTCTCCTTCACTGACCTTGGTGTCAGCAGAGTTGTTCCTCTCACATATTCTAACTCCTTTCTCTATCCGCAATTGTGTGAGTTTTTTCCAACTTCTTAAATATCATAGAATCATAGAATGGTTTTGGTAGAAATCATCTAGTCAAACCCCCCTGCTGTGGACAGGGACACCTCCCAGTAGAGCAAGTTGCTCAAAGCCCTGTCCAACCTGGCTTTGAACACTTGTGGGAGGAGTCATCCACAACTTCCCTGGGCAACCTATTCCAGTGTCTCACCACTCTCACAGTAAATAATTTCTTCCTAATATCTGGTCTAAATTTATCCTCTTCCAGTTTAAAATCATTATGCCTTGTTCTATCACTACCTGCTCTTGTAAAAAGTCCCTCCCCAGCTTTCCTGTAGGACCCCTTCAGGAAAATGAAGACTGCAATAAGGCCTCCTCAATATGTTAACACAGAGGCTCTACCATTGTCACTAATCGGCTTGGCTTTACCTAACAAACAGCAATCTTCTAGCAGCTTCTCACAGAAGCCACTCCTGTAGCTCTGCCACCACCAAAACCTTGCCACATCAACCCAATACACATTCCAATTAGGTTTTGCTAGCAATCACCAGTGACTGCAATTAAATTACTATATACATGTAAATTTGTTATAAGCATGGAGTAAGGACTCCTGTGTATATTAGCTTCAGTTCAACACTGCTGCTTTGGACTGAGCCTTGAAAAAAATATGATTTTTTTTCAAGACCAACTTGTTTATGTAAAAAACTCTTGCATATGCTTTGACATAGAGGCACCCATAGTTAAGTAATTCATAGTGTAGTACATAAATTAATTTGTTTGATAAACTGAAGGGTCACAGAAATACTAGCTGATGTATTTTACTAATACCTACACTATTATAATGGGTTTGTAAAACATTTTCCTCATCAGATACATTAATCTGTATCTATGTAAGCCATGTTAAGGTGTGCATGTCTTGCTAACCTGGAACATGTTAGTTGATAGTCACTCAATTTATCAAAACAGGTAAAAATTCTCAATGTTACTTAATTGTATGAAGTCAAAATTTATTTGCAATACAGTAAGTGGTTAAATAGCACTCATGTTGAAACACGTCTGTGTGACTTCAAAAATTGCAGTCTTTTCCTCTATGGTAGCTGCCAAGAGGAAGATATTTGAGAGTAGTAACTCTTGTCTAAGTTCACTTCCTGATTAATTTTTCTTGAAAACTAGTAAAACCAGATTTACAGGTCATACTTTAAAGCCAGTATTCCCTGTCCACCCCTCCATTGTTGCATTTGGCAGATTTTTCACCAAATCAGTTCACCAAACAGGCCTTTTGCATAAACTATTGTGAAGTTTTCATGCAAAATTATTTATTATGCATTTTCAAAAAAAAAAATCAGATGTGAGACTGTTTATCATTGCAGCAACATACATATATGTATGCATATATGTATCCTCAGTTAGAGGAGGAAAACTTGTTTTTCTGGCATCTTTCTGAACAGGTCAGACTTCACTGCATTTCATGTTTATAAACTAATTTCTAATATGTTGATAGATGAACTATTTCTGTTCACACTCTTAGTTAAGCACAGGCTTCTCTGCACAGCTCTCTTGTCTCTAGGAAAGCAATAGTTCATTTTTCTGACTTCTTCCGGCTGAAGCTGGGCAGGATATTTTGCCCATTTTCACATCATGATTTGTAGAGTTCCTTCTTCAGCATGGATAAGGACCTTTTACTGTTAACCGTGTTGCAAGTACAGTCATATTAAAAACAAATTAGTTACTGTAGTTTTGTTGAAGGGGATGTAGTAGTATTAGAAGCTTTTTTTTTTTCTGAGTTTGAACCCTTATATGTTCAACTCATTCGAGCCACACAATGATTACAACCATTTTTATGGTCAAAAGAATCCCAATCCACAAATAATTTATTCACTAATAGGGTGGGGGGAGGGGCGAGGAGGGGAAGTGATTTATTGTATATAAACTCTAGAACTCTAATGTATGAAATTATATTTAATTTTCAGCTGAAGATTTCAATAATGTGCATATTTTCTTTAAGCATTTGCTTACACTACTGTTTCCTTTTGTAGTATTGTCTTCAAGGTCCATACCTAGGAAACAACTATTAAACAGCATAAAAAGAATAAAAATTAAAATTATGGAAATAAAAATTATTGTCACAGAAATAACTCACCTTAACTCTAAAATTAGTTTGCAGTTGGAAACTGGATCTTGCTGAATCTAGGACTGAAATAAACTAAAACAAAAATCTTTGAGACATAACTTCTTATGACTCCACTCTA
>NW_010179226.1:11664-25984 GCF_000695765.1 Mesitornis unicolor
TTGCTAAACTGGAGATGACTAAATTACTCAGGAATCTATTGAGAGAGAGAAAAAGCACATTCTTCCATTTGAAGAGGGAAACATTCATGATTCCAAATGAGTGTTATTTCCTAGCTCAACATGGACTGAGTTTAAGGAACAGAGACACACAGGATAAAAAACTTTTCACTAAACCACAGAGAGGATCATTAAATAAACTGTGTCCAAGAATTAATCTCTGACTTGTGTTTCTATTTCCATTCTGACTTGTGTGTTTAATTCAGTATGGGGTAACTCTTCGTTTAGCAAGTGGGCACCTGAAGATGACCAAAATTAAAGCAGTCTTTTAATTTCCTTCTTTTTGTTATCTTTACGGGTGTAATCTAAAAGCATTCAGGACAGGCAAGGATAAATAAATCTCTACTTATACTGCTAACATTTCCAAGGGTTACATGTTGATTTATTTTTACAAGCTTCTCCCTAGAGAAAATATTAGAAGCTTACCATTCTCAAGTGCACTACACCATGAAACTTTCAGGAAGATCTGCCCCTCCTTTGCACTTTTTTTCCAAATAAGAAAAGAGTTTAATCCTCAGTAGTACTTCATAGCACTGAAAAGCTCTGTTAGTCAGTTATAATGGAAACTATTAGGATGCCAAATGGAGGATTATACTGTCTTGATTAGGATCTCTGCAAGCAGCATGGGTAAAGGAAACTTTAAAAACCAAATATCCTGCTTTCTTTCAAAGACCCCAATATCATTTAAAAAGGAAAATAAAGCAAAAAGCTTCTGAAAGATAATTTTACATCTAGCTCTTAACTGATCTAAGTTCTTAGTAAAAATAAATAAACAGACAAAAAAACCCCCACGATTTTATGTTATATAACACAACATTCTACAAGCTTTTTATGAACAATCCACTTATTTACAAAAGCAAGGGAGGAAAAGAAGCCTGTATTTTTTAAGCTAATATATTTTGTTTATTGCAATCTGAAAGCATCTGGAGGGAGCACTATTGCATTGTAGGAAATTTATTCTAGATTTTTTGGGACTGCAAAAAGCCTTATGTTGTTTATAAATATTTAGCTCTTGACAATGATTACTGGCCTATATTTAATGTACTCTGAGGACACAAGATTCTGAAGTGTATGTTATAGTACTGGAAGACAGGTGGTTGGAAAATTAAAAGCAATGCACTGCTTGCATTTTGTTCCAGTCATCCCAAAACCATAAGCATGTAGCTGTGGTACAATATTGCGGTCATACAAGCAAATTATTCAAATGTTCTTCAAAATGAAAAAAAACCAAAACAATCCTAAACCATTCCAATAAATAAAAGAAGAAAAAGATCATGGCGAGTACTATCTGCAAACCAAATCCTTGTTATTCTGTGCTGCATTTTTTTTGTGTTAACCTTCCGAAGCAAGAAAAACATTATATACTTTCTTAGAGCATTTAGTAGTAAGACTTGGTCTGAAATGAGGTTTTCATGTAACATTCTAGTATAAATAAAAAATCTTATACTTAAGAGTATTCTGAAATTTCAACTAGTTGGTAATTATAAAAACCAACAAAGAGCTATGGCAACTTGCTGAGATTCTTGCAAGATTAAATATCCTTGGAAAAGAATTTGGGGTAATGAAATTTGAATCAAAGAGGAGACCCTGCTCTTGTTAATATTTTTTATTTATTGTATATAAAACCCTATGCTAAGATACATATTTTTAATTATAAATACCTGTAGATCAGAGTTTGCAAACTCACTAGTAAGATTTAGGCTAATGCATGTTTAGGCTAATGTATGTTCTATATAACTATAGAAGTGTGTTAATTCTGTATAAGAATACTGAATCCTGTAATACAAGGATGTAAGGAAATAGAAGGAAAGATAGAACTTGACTTTAATTAACTGAGCTGTCCATTACCTTGACAAGCTAGAGCATTCTGATGTAAAACAACACTAAATTTGCACAGTTAAGAACAGTGAAGAGCACTATATAAAAATATTATGTTAGTGAAAAAGATTCTTGAACATTATATTGAAGGAGGTAAAAAATGTGGAAATCTTTATTACTGAAGAAAGTGTCTTTTAGTCAGATCAATATTTGCAGACCAGAATAGATTTTAAGCATTTGCTTCATCTTCTGCCTACAGTCATAACTGAAGTAGAGGTATTAACTTTTAAAATTCCCACGTATTGTAACTAAGCATTAAATGGCATACTCTGGGAAAAAGGCAAAAAAAGTTTTATCTCCCACATGAACAATTCTGATATCTAAATTCTGAGGCAAATACATCAAGACTGTGCAATTTCTGTATAATTAATGAGTTCTTTCTTCTAGTCTCTATGCACAGAGACATGGAGGCACTGAAGGACATCTCAAGAAATAGAAGATGAGAAACAACTGTCAGTTTAGAAATCAGTATCAGCCTAGGTGTGAATAGCTCTCCTAATACCCTGTGGTATCAATCATATGCATAAAAACCAATGCATTATGGCAGAAAAAGTAATCTCAGTGTAAGCATGCCAGATACTTTGAAAAGATAAAAAAGTATATTTCAAATTTTTTTTTACTGTAGTCTGTAAAGCACATAAAAATTGTACTGTATTTTCATTACACAGAAAGTGCAAAAAATGAAAAAAATATTACTGAAGCCGACAGAGCAAATTTAGGACACTGAGTACATTTACAAAAAATCCCAACTTAAAGTTATGATCAAACTAAAATTAATCAGAAAATCCATTTCCCACCTAGTAATATGTATCACAGTTGTGAGGTGTCCTCTATGTCTCATAATAAATGAAGAACTTGGCATGAAGTTCAACACTGTTACACCTTAAGCAAGAAGCTGTATCAGCCATACAAAAAATCCTCAGGCAATCATAACAGTGACAGCAGACTTTCTTGTACCATGAAATTCAAATAACTGTATTTAGATCTGTGTGCACACACACACACACACACATATATGAGTGGTAGTTATGTGAATTATACATAGTTATACATGTATATATGTATCTTCTCTATATATTACTCTCATTAAGCTGCTTCCCTGGTGGCAGCAGGGAAAGGCTCCAGCTGCGCCATGAGTAGGTGGCTACCAGGGTTGGCCTTCAGTCCCAGCTGCTGCTCCTGGCTGAGGCTTTGCCATGGGGCCTGGCCCCAACAGTGGCCACTACCATGTTGCAGACTGCCTGGGCCTTTGTCTCCTACCTGATGATCTGCATCCGGCTCTCTCTCCATTCCCAGTGAGGTGACCAGTGCCCAGGTCTGGGGCTACCCCGGTGACCCTGGGCAACCCTGCTCCTGCCTAGGATGGTGGGACAGGCCCTGGCTGCCAGAACCTACCCTGACTGACTGGGGGCCCCAGCAATTCCTGGAAAAGTTAAAAATTCAACATATCAATTTAATAGATTTAAATAGAAATATCCAGCTTCCTAAATGTCATTTTCCCCTGTTCACAATATCAGTTTCGTAGGTTGCCACAGCTCCTCAACAAATAGTTTAAAATAAATATAACTGGGGATGACACCAGGACAATAGCAAAATCAGTGTTTGGAATCTGAGAACCTGGGACACAAGAATTTCTGTATTCTGCAGTTGTCAAATGATGCTCTTTTTTGCCATGGCATCCACCAAGTCTCAAATCAAGCTCTCATTCAAACAAGGACACTGTATAGCTAAACAAGTTCTATTATTATTACAACTGCAATGTGTGAGACTGGAGGTTAAACAAATATCATGCCTACTCTTTCCAAATAAGGAAGAAAATACTTACACTCAGTAGATATTAAATTCAGGCAGGAAAGTAGAAGTGATAAGGGGAACAAAACCCTTGATTTCAAGGGGCATTAATTACACAGTTTGGGGATAAGTCTCATGCTTATTATTTCAGGTAATGAGAGACATAGTTGTCAGCATATAAAGTTCCAATTTCCTAGTATTGTGTTAAAGGGAATGTACTGAACATGGCTTCCTCTTTTTAGTCTTCTGCATATGTACAGTTTACTTTTTGTGTAGCTGTTCTTATGTTTAGTATTTGAACATGTCATCTGTAGACAAGCTGTGAATGAACAATGAAAAAAGCCTTTCCATTATCTATGATTAATGTAGCTGCCCAAAAAATGAAGGTATTTCTTCCCTCACTCACACTGAAATAATTGATTTATGCAAGTTGAATAAGCAGGAAGACATGGCTTTATTTCATTTAACTTCACTTTTAAAGTCGTTCAAGACAATTTGCACTTGCTACATGGATTAATTGATCAGAAAGTACCTCCAGAACCAATCACACATTCTCCACTAAGTTATGTGTACAGTAAGTATATAGTCAGCAGAGTTTTTACTATTTCTTTAAATCACTGAAAAAGTAAAATGGTGCACTAAAAAGGCCACAAGGGACTTCAGCTTAGGGTTTCTAACTGCAAAACTCCAAGATCAGATTCTAAAGAAACATCTAATACAGAAGTAAGGTTTCATAAATCTTCTTCCTAGTGACTCATCCTTCAGTGACATCTCCATGGTACCTCATGCTGTAGTAAAGACAGCCCAATGCTTTAGAGAATCACTGCAACTTATATCAACTATAATGCTGATGGAGTAATGTGAGTATCTTTAGAAAATCATGCTTTAGATTAGAATGCATTTGCCCATATTAAAATAAAAAAAAAAGCCAAGCTTAGCTCAACCTGTACTACATTCCCCTTCCCATACTAATTAATTCATGATAGTATGTGGAAGAATTTGGACTTATATAAGTTTCCACTCTTCTCTTTAAGTTCACCTTTAAGAAACCTATTGAACTTTTTTGGTCAGCATTCAAGAAGCTGTATAAAGAGAAAAAACATACTTTATGCATGATCTCATGCATAGCCAAAAGTTTGAGAAGGATGGCAATTGTATTATGAACAATACTTTGCTTTGGTTAAAAAGCTCATACTTTATATGCCACATCTTAAAATATATGTCTAACAGACAGTGCACTAAGATATTATTACATTATAATTAAACCAGTGTATACTGAGATTTTTATTCTCACTCCAGTCAATTTTAGCATGTTTTGTTATCAAGTAAAATCTCCATTGTGTTTATAACTAATCAGTCATTTATTGGTTTCAGAGTCATAGCAATGTGTTGGAAATTACTTTTTCAGTCTCTGCTAACTTCTTAAGGTCTTCTGTATTTAATGGTTACTTAAAGACTCATATTGAAGTTTTGTCTGCAAAGTTTTAATTAACAAAATCACCCTATTGCTACCTACCCTGGTAAAAAGTCCCTCCCCAGCTTTCCTATAGGTTCCTTTTAAGTACTGGAAGGCCACAATAAGGTCTGCCTGGAGCCTTCACTTCTCCAGGCTGAAGACCCTCAGCTCTCTTAGCCTGTCCTCATAGGAGAGGTGCTCCAGCACTCTGATCATCTTCGTGGCCATTGTCTGGACCCGCTCCAGAAGCACAATGTCTTTTTAGTGTTTGGGGCCCCAGAAATGGACACAGTACTCCAGGTGGGGTCTCATGAGAACAGAGTAAAAAGGAAGAATCACCTCCCTTGACCTGCTGGCCGTGCTGCTTTTGATGCAGCTGAGGATCTAGTTGGCCTTCTGGGCTGCAAGCACACATTGGTGGCTCATGTTGAGCTTTTTGTCAACTGACACCCCCAAGTCCTTCTCCTAGGGACTGCTTTTGACACATTTTCTGCCCGGCTTGTATTTGTGCTTGGGATTGCTCTTACCCAGGTGCAGTAGGCCTTGTTGAATGAGGCCTTGATGAACTTGACTTTGTTGAACTTCATGAGGTTGGCATGGGCCCACCTCTTCAGCCTGTACAGGTCTCTCTGGATGGCTTCACTTCCCTCCAGCATGTTGATCGCACCATGCAGCTTGGTGTCATCAGCAAACTTGCTGAGGGTGCACTCGATTCCACTATCCCTTGTCACTGACAAAGATGTTCAACAGTACCGGTCCTAGTACTGATCCCTGAGGAATACCACTCGTCACTGGTCTCCATTTGGACATTAAGCCATTGACCGCAACTCTGAGTAATTCCATCCAGCCAATTCCTTATCCAGTGATGGCTATCCACCTTTCTCCAGTTTCATGACCAATATGTCATGCGGGACAGTGTCAAAAACTTCGCACAAGTCCAGGTAGATGACATCAGTTGCTCTTCCCATATCTACTGAAACTGTAACTCCATCATATTGGTGAGACATGATTTGCACTTGGTAAAGTTGTGTTGGTTACCACCAGTCACCGCATCTTCATTCTCCATGTGCCTCAGGAGATCCTTCGTGAGGATCTGCTCCATGATCTTGCCAGGCACAGAGGTGAGACTGACTGGCCAATAGTTTCCTGGGACTTCCTTTTTCCTCCTTTTGAAAATGAGGGTTATGTTTCCCCTTTTCCAGTCATCAGGAACTTCACCAGATTGCCACGACCTTTCGAACATGATGGATAGCAGCTTGGCAACTTCATTCACCAGTTCTCTTGGGACCCGTGAATGGGTGTCACCCGGTCCCATGGACTTGTGCTTCAGGCTCTTTACATGGTCTTGAACCTGATCTTCACTTACAGTGAGTAGATCTTCCTTCTCCCAGTCCCTGCCTTCTGGCTTCTGTCACTTGGGTGGTGTGTCTAAAGCCCTTGCCCATGAAGATTGAGGCAATGAAGTCGTTGAGCACCTCAGCCTTCTCCATATCCCTCAAGACCAGTTCTCTATTTTTCTTCCAGAGAGGGCTCACATCTTCCATAATCTTTCTTTTATCACTGAAGTATCTGTAGGAATTCTTCTTGTTCCCCTTTATGTCCCTGGTCAGATTTAATTCCATCTGCACTGGTCAAGACACAGCATATTGTTTATATTAAGTAGTTTTCTAACTGTCAAGTTATATATACACATATTTAACATCCAAACATGAATCAGGGAAAAAGCTCCACTTACAAGCAGAAGATGCATTCATGGAGGACTAAAAATCAAATTGTTTGTGATCTAAAAGAATACTTATGTACACAGGAAGCAACGTTTTTGCCACTTGTGTCATATACTTTTGGCAGAATATTATTTCACATAATGAAATTGAAACATTCCTCTATCTTCACTAAATTATAAAATCGTTGTGATTATTATTACTTGACAGAATTAAACTGTAATGTCTCTTCATAAGATATCTTACACATCTACATATGCACACACTTGCACATACACCAACTGCAGCTTTAAGTGGCATATATTTTTTTGCCTTTGTCACTGAAGTTTACTAGTCTAACAGCTATTGACTAAATTCTTCCCTCTGGATATATTAATTCAATGCTGAATGACACCAAGAATGGCCAGATCTGTAACAAAATTTAACAGTTAAAAGACTAGGTTGGTCAAAATCAGAAGCCCACTATTCCTATGTAAATGTGACTTGTTTCTAATCACTGTTCCACTTAAGTTACTTCAGCAATAACAGAAGCAGATGTGAGGCATGTGAACAGGAATGGTGTATATGAAAAGAAATGTAGTGGAGAACACTGACAGAATGTACTATAAAACTTATTATCTCAATATTGATTTTTTCCTGTATTGTTTTGCGGTTTTTTTGGTTTGGTTTTTTGTTGTTGTTTTTTGTTGCTGTTGTTGTTGTTTGTTTTGTTTTGTTTTGTTTTTTCCTTTAGAATATCTGTTTCAATGTGAAAGTTTATGGTTTCTTTCTGAGCATGCAAAGCTTTTCTTTTCTAGTCTTATGCCTCTGAACATAATTTTTCACTTGATGAAGTATGGATGATCCAGGAGAAAAATACTCCTGTCCAAAAGTCTACTGGCTTTGCAACTGCTTAGAAGGCTGTTCCAAACTCTTCTTGAGATGTTGATGGAATCTTGATGAGATTTATGGTAATATCAAAGTACTGAAGTTGCAGTTTTCCTTAAAATACTGAATGGAGTAAATACCAGTATGTCTGAAACAAAAGCTAAAAACAGATAACAGCTTGTAAATGTTTGACTACTGGACTTACACATTTTTATTTGCAAAAATTTTTAACAAAAATAGGAACAGTACTACTCATTAACAACCACAAAAGTGAAGTTTCAGACAATTCCTACCTTTGTTTTTGTAAAGAAATATAATTTTGTATGATAGCATCATGTTAAATGATTGATTAAAAGCAGTCGTTTACATTTCTTTTATATTTTCCTCTTGTTTACTAGACTTTGATCAGAAATATTACTTTTCATCTTGATAAGTTTGAATGCTTTTATATACTCACTTTCAAAAAGAAAATGCATATACATACAGATATTGAAAAATCAACAAAACTAAAGGGGGAAAGCTGGGTGCCATTTGACTTGGGAAAATTTTTGGTATTTTAATTTCTTTTCCTCTAGTTTCATTTATTTTCCTTTCATTTATTCTTCCTGCAAATTAGGAAATGGATACTAAACTTTAAAAATGAGACATCCTTAGAACAATTCATCAGAAAGATGTTTATGAATTCCTGCCTATTTTTTTAATGTCAGATTACTCGACAGAGTCCATGGACCTTTAGTTTTTAACAGCATGCATAGAACTTCTTCTGTGAGACTTCAGCTTAAACTATGGGTATCCCTCAAGTGGTATGGGGTGTGAATTACTTGAGTTTCTAGGAGAAACATGCTGAAACTCACCTTTCCTTTAATCTTTTGTTAAGGTCTCAAAAGAGTGAAAGGAAATACATTGGTAATGTTTCACCTTGCAAAATTGGCAAACCCATAATCCTAACACTGTATGACCCTTTCAAGTAAGTAACACAGATATGTTTCTTAAAAGCTTTTAAGATTGACCTTTAAAACTTCTGATAATTTTAACTATGTTTCCAAATGTGACAGAAGTATCTGTAGCTCTATGAAAACAAGGTTCCAATTTCTAGGAAGTTCTTTAGGATTTGTACTGATCAAAGAATATACTTGTAATTGAAAACATGCTTTTAATGATATTTGCCTAGAGTATTTATCGCCTGACAAGTCTACAAACAAGATCATATTCTTTCCTCCAGGCCATCCTCTGCCTTTCATAAAAGGAAAACCTTTGGGCCAGTTACTTTCCTGCAGGATAATTCTCAGATATTCTATTACATTTAGGTTCCCAAGAAACCCACATTTTTCCCACAATACACCTCAGCATAATGATTAAAATGAGTGGAATAAACCATGTCCTGTAAACTCCTCTGGGTTGATATATTACAAAAAAGCAGATGTGTTGGATTTACAGGTTTGGATGACTATGTATAAATCCATATAATAGTCAAATGCAAGAGCAGCATAACTGACCGAATGTGTCAAGTTATTTCTAAAGATTCCACTTTTTAGTGGCAATTCTTCTCTATCTGTCTCATGTGTCCAACGGAAAGAAGAGAAATGTAATTAAAAATCCCAAACCAAATATTACTGAGATCAAGATTTTACATGGAGTTGTATGAAAAGGTAAATAAAATGGGGACATATATAGTTATAAACTAGTATATTAACTTCTAATTACAGTTTAATGTAAAATGTCCTAGCCATTGAAAAATGTTTTTGGTTTTAGCCCATTGATTAAGCTTAAAACACAATACAAACTAATCACTTCTGAAAAGAAAAATTGACACGTTTTCCTTAGTTTCAGATTCCATACTAGGTCCACAGCATCTCCTTAGTAGTTATCTTCAAGAGCACGTAGAATTATCAATTATTCAACAGTATTTCTAGTTGAAGATGCTTTTCTGCACCTTTACATCAGTTTCTCAGCACATCATATTCTCTGTTGTTTTACACCCCATCCAGTCATTGTAGAATTAAGTCAGCAGTCAGACATCATCGCACGTTGTTGCAAAAAATGGGGAAACAAATCCAGTTTGCACACAAATGCTAACAACAACAACTTGCCCGCTGTAAGCCCAGCCGCCTGGCAAATAAACAAGCCCGTTGAACAGAAATACAGTGGACCAAAACCAAGAATACACTCAGGGAAGCCTAGAAATGAACCTGAGTAGAAATATAAAATACACTCAGGGAGTATACACCTGAGGAGGAAAATACACTCGAGGAGTATACACCTGAGGAGAAATGTATCACTTAGTGTTAGCTGAGATAAATAATCTTACCCACAAGGTGTCCCGAGTGGGGAGGATGGAAAGGGAGTGAATTTGTCAATCCGTCCAGTCGTCTGTATGGTTCTGAGTTCATCCTGTCCCTCCAGGTAAGGGCTTCTACATAAGTTACCTAGGCCAGCATTCCGACCAGGGGGGAAGGTTCTCTGAGGAGAAATGTATCACTTAGTGTTAGCTGAGATAAATAATCTTACCCACAAGGTGTCCCGAGTGGGGAGGATGGAAAGGGAGTGAATTTGTCAATCCGTCCAGTCGTCTGTATGGTTCTGAGTTCATCCTGTCCCTCCAGGTAAGGGCTTCTACATAAGTTACCTAGGCCAGCATTCCGACCAGGGGGGAAGGTTCTCATCACTCCATGGCTGGAGAAGTAACTCCCCATTTCTAGCATGAATCTTAGGGCTTTTATTCCCTGATGTATGTGACAGCAGGCAGGAGTGTGCCTGAGTGGATTAGAACACCTGGGGTGTTTGTCTTTAGCAGTTTTTCCACTTATCTTTAGTTATTCATGGATATTGTTCTCTTCTGTATGCTCTATCTTTTGCATATCTTTGTATTGTCATGGTCCCTTGGAGTCAGACAGAAATACTCCAGCTTACTTTGTTTTACTTTTAGGCAATTTAATAGTGTTTTGATTGAGACTCAGAGCATATTATTTGCTGGGGGATTTCAAGGCTCAAGTCAGGTTTCAGATCTTTGAATGATGCAGCACTACCCTGTTTAGTTTTGCGCTTACCAGACAACTCAGGGCTGAGCTATCTACACAGCTCCCCATGAGTCATCTCTGCAGAAACAGGGCCTCAAGGCAATCTAAGGCTGAGTTGCTCCTGCAACCCCCATGAGTCGCCTGGTGTGCTGGACATGACTGAAACCTGTTTAAACTATGAGCCAGACCAATTCTTACACACGTGTACCTTACTTTTACATTACACAGGTAAAAGACTTCAGAAGATACAAGGTGATGAAGTTGTAGACAATTTGGGCCAAATTATGTATGGTTCTACAATAATTTTCCATGGTTATGGAAATATAAAGTATATTTAAACTAGGCCAGATTCTATGCTGGAATATGCTAAGCATAAAAGGGTTATCCTCGACAGAATTACAAACTGCATCTTTGCTTCTGTTTTTTCAATCTTACCTCCATGGGAACAGAGGTAAAGACAAGCATGGGCAGAGAGGTGTCAATTTCTGACTTTTCTTACTTATGTCACAGCAGTTACATCTAGATTATAAAAAAAATATTATCTGACTTTTACCTTGCTTAGATTAACACCTGATGATCTTTAGAACTTGAAGGAGATGAAAGATTTCTGGGTAATAATAAAAGTACAATTTATATTCGAGACTGTTAATTTCAACAGCAGCAGGGAATTTGTGTGGACCTGGAAGATATAGTTTATATCAGCTATAGTAAAAAAAAAAAGAGAAAGCATGTATGGGGTTTTCTGTGGGGGGTTTTTGGTTGTGTCTTTGGTAATGGGGGAAGGGCTATGGACATGGCCCTTTAAGAAGCTACCTGAAAAGCTCTCCCTTTGCCTTTGTCAGACCCACCTCTGACCAGGGCCAAGCCAATCAGCGCCCCTGTGAATTCATGTATTTAAGGGGGGTGCAGGGCATGCCTCGCTCTCTCTCTCTCTGGCAACGGCCCTGACCAACGCGACCCCAGGTGCAGGTGGCACGGCTCTGGCCTTGCCTGGCTGGGCTTGGCCAGCCCCGACCACAACTTAAGCTTAAGCCCTGGTGCAGCTACATCCCAAAAAAAAGAGAGAGAGAGACGGGATCTCCATAACCATCAGAAGAGACCTGCAGCGGAGAAAGGAGCGAGGCCCAAGGAGAACAACTTTGAAGAACACCAAGGTTGGTTTGAAGGAAAGAAAAGAGAGGGAGGAGAAGGAGGACGCAGAACCCAGGTTTCCCCTTTGCAAGTCACAGTGAGAGCCGGGTCGACTGGTCATGTGTGAGGGAACTGTGACCATGGGCAGATCCAGATTGGATTTTTTTGGACTTGGGCTGAAGCAGTTTTTTGTGTGAGGGAAACTGCAGCTGTGGGCAGACCCATATTGGATTTCTGAGGACTTTTTCCTCTATGGAAAGGGGGCCATGTGGAAGCAGAGAGAGAGACATTGGGCTGAGTGTGGTGGGACGACTGACTGTAAACCCCCACTCCCATCCCCCTGCACCTCAAGGCAAAGGGAGAGGGGAAAGGTGAAGGAAGTGGGAATGAAAGCTGAGTCTGGGAAGAAGGGAGGGGTGGGTGGAAGGTGTTTTGATTTTAAGATCTGGTTGTATCTCCCATTGTTCTACTCTGATGTTCATAACAAATTAAAATTGTTTTGGTTTTTTATTCCTTATGATGAGTCTGTGTTTTGCCTGTGACCTGTTTAAGTGGTGAGAAGCCCTCCCAGTCCTTATTTTGACTAGCCCTTTTTTGGGGCATCGTGGTGCTCAGTTATGCACTGGGCTGCAGCGATTGAGCGATGGGACGCAGCTTGATGCAAGCAAAACGTCGGTTTATTGAGTCCAGTTGCTTCCTTATATATGCTTACATTGGCTGCGTATTTTAAACTGATTGGTTCTTTTGTGCACGGCTGCATTTGGTTGGTCAGTGATATACTGTTACACTAACAAACACCTCTTGCCTTTCAGACACAGCCCCTGAGGCCTTTCTCAGCAGGGTGCCTGGAACTTGTTTTTCTCAGTGTTGAAATTCCTGTTTTTCAGGTCCTTTTTTACCCCTTTTATGGTCATGAGCA
Source organism: Mesitornis unicolor (assembly GCF_000695765.1). Taxonomy (NCBI): domain Eukaryota; kingdom Metazoa; phylum Chordata; class Aves; order Mesitornithiformes; family Mesitornithidae; genus Mesitornis; species Mesitornis unicolor. The sequence continues at coordinate 24,502 of NW_010179226.1, forward strand.
GTACTCAGGGCCCTGCTCTTCAGGCCTTGTCCTACACTGGGCCTAAACCATGACAAACTATTTCTGAATTGGGTGGAAGATACCAATATAAAAAATCTTTGTCCAAATAATTTCTGTTACAGGACATTGATTTTTTAAAAGGCTATCATTTCAAATTACTCAATTTTCTTCTTCACTACAGCTGTTTGAAGTTATGTTCATTGCACATAATAAGGACTACTAGGGATTAACAGCATATACTGAGCACAGCAGAATGTATTTGTGGAATAAGGAGGAAGGTAGTTAAGTAAAATTAATAACAAATTTAATAATTAAGGTTAGAATATTATGAATATAATACAACAGTCTATTTCAAGAATATACACAAATGCAGCAGCTCCAACAGTAGTAACAAAATAAATTCGATTACAATGAACAGAAAAAACTGGATTAAATACAGCAAAGCATAAATCATAGAATGTATTGGATTGGATGGGACCTTTAAAGATCATCTAGTCCAACCCCCCTGCAGTAAGCAGGCATAATGTTAATACAACAGGTTGCTCAGAGCCCCATCAAGCTTGACCTTGAATATCTACAGAGATGGGGCCTCAACCACCTTTTTGGGCAACCTGTTCCAGTGATTTATCACCCTCATACTGAAGAACGTTTTCCTAATATCCAACCTAAATCTACCCTTTTTTAGTTTAAAATTATTACCCCTCGTCCTATCGCTACATGCCCTAGTGAATAGCTCTTCCCCATATTTCTTATAGGCACCTTTCAGGTATTGGAAGGTCACTATAAGATTCCCCCGGAGCCTTCTCTTCTCTAGGCTGAACAATCCCAACTCCCTCAGCCTGTCTTCATAGGAGAGGTGCTCTAGCCCTTTGATCATCTTTGTGGCCCTCCTCTGCACACACTTCAGCACTTCAATGTCTTTTTTGTGCTGGGGTTTCCAAAGATGACACAGTATTTCAGGTAAGGTCTCACCAAAGCAGAGTAGAGGGGAGGTGGGATAAACTTCTGGGATTTAACTCAACAGTAAGAAGAACAGATTGTAGGTAGTTAGGGTCTGGCGGCCAGAAGATATCGCGCTGTACGGAAACATAGAGCCCCTCTCCTGATAGCCAATAGCATTTAGTTCATGATGTAAGCAGACGGAAGTGACACTATAAACCCAAGCTATATAATGCCGTGTCACTCACTAATAAACGCCATTTGCCATCCACCACATTGGTGTCTGTGAGCTGATGGCCCGAGCGGCCTGGGGAGGGTTGCCGTGCCGTTCCTGAACCAGGTCGCCACGCCTTCAGAGGCAATTCGAAGGCAACAAGTGGTGCCGAAACCCGGGAAACTCGCCTGGAATCGGGTGAACAGCGGCCGGAGCGGCAGGACCAGCCCGGCGGGGAGGACGCTCCCAGACCAACAAGGAGTATGGAAGACCTTGTGAAGGTTGTATCACAATTACATAAGCAGTGGGGTATCGATTGTAAACCCAAAG
>NW_010179227.1:0-4659 GCF_000695765.1 Mesitornis unicolor
TGCCAGCCGGCCCGCAGGGCAAGCTGCTGCTCCAGAGGTGTTGGCAGCCCCTGTGTTGAGAGCTGGACTTAAACCTGTGTATTCTGGAAGAAATCACAGCGTTTCTCTTCCCTCTGTTGTTTCATAGCAACGTAACGTTGGTGTTTGGGTCGACGAGCCTTTGTGCTTGGCTTTCCTCAGCCAAGAGGTGTGGGTGAGTGGGAATCAGCGGCAACACAGCACACACGGTGCGCAGGGAGCAAAATCTGATAGTGAAACCAGTTTCTACTTATTTAGGAATCCTCCCGTGGAAACCCAGCACCGGGTGGCTGAGATATACGGTGCAGTTCCTGACTTGCAGAGTCTATGGGAACCAGAACACGAGCAAGATTCATAGATGTGACAAAAGCATAGTTACCTCTGGTTACAAAACAGTGAAGAACACACCATTCCAGCTGAAAGTCAATGGAGACAAAAGTATCATAAAGCAGAAGCACTTGAAGTGATACATGTAATACAAACTAGCTGCTGGGTTTGTGATTTTGTTTCCTGTGAAGCTGGAAGCTCCAGTGGTGAGAAGAGTAGAGGCTCGAGCTCTGTATAAGGGAGAGGCATTTCTTGCCTCCTCCAGAACTGACTGCATAAAAACCTCTCTCTGAATTAGGGGTAAGTTCTGTCAGTAACAGCTCTACAGAGGGACAGAATTAATGCTCCTATTTTTCTTGCTCACACTGTAACCTCTGTGTTCCTCAGATGTGCTGGACTCTGTTGTGTCATTGATCAGCAAATGAACAGTTAGTCTAACAAGAGACTTGCTCTACGTGCACTGACCAACTATATGTACTGAATACAATGACACAGCCCAGTGGCCATTTGCCTGCTGAGCTGACTGCCAGCTGTTTGGAAATCCCAGACAAAAGATGAAGTTACGCCTTTACCACTCAGCCACTACTTCTGTGTGGAAGAAGAGGACATAGCTGAGGATGTGCAGAAGAGATAACAGTAGCTGTAGGTTAAAGCAAACTCTGAGGAAGAGGAAACGGGCACTGGCCTGGGTCAAGCCAAGTACAGGATTTGCTGTGTGCCAGGGTGCCCATCGCTTTTCCTTTTTGGCTACACGAAGCTACAGATCTCTGCTCAAGACACAAAGCTGCTCTGAAAGCCTGAATCAGGCTTCCCTCCCACGTGCATTTCTGACATTTCAGAGGAACATAGTTGATACCAGGCCCATGTCCAGAAGTGTTGTTAAACATCTACTCCCTTTGTTATGATCCATCAGCCTCTCACACTCCCACCCCCACCCTATAAAGTGACTATTTTATAAAGAAAAAAGTTTAGAGATGCTGAACAGTCCCCAGGATCTGGCAGCATGATCACAGTCCACCACAGGAAGGATTATTCTGGGGGCAGCTGCCAGCCTCTCTGGACTTTTGCTCCTTGGCGCTTTGTTACACTGAGGAGTCCTCGGGGCCCTGTGTGTGCAGAGTCCAGGAGGACCCTCAGGAGGAGGTGATCCCTCACTTGCTCCTCTCCCCCCCACAGACAAAACCATCCTACTACCACACCCTATACTTTGATTCGCTCTTCAGCTCGCTCACTGCACAGCACACTATCATCTCACTAATCAGAGCCATTTTAACTGCACTCCAATTGCTTCCACCAAAATACAGTCTTGGTGACTAAGTGTTTAAAAAGCCCCAATTTTCCTTTGCTCCAACCCATTCCTGACTCAAAACACTAATCCCCTTTGTGCCTTTCCCCTAGAGCCAGTCCCAACCTGCAGCCTCTTCTGTCTGGTAAAAAACGTCTGGAAGCTTCACTTAAAAAGCAGGAGAAAGCCCCATGAGAACACACAGGAAAAGAGCAGCTTTGCCTTGGGAGCAGGGCAGGAGGAGCTTCTGGGAACTTGAAGGATGTTATAGTACCCCCTCCTACCCCTCTTACTTGGACTTGCAGCCCTCTGGAGTGACAAGGATACTGTAAAACCACCATGGGATTACACACCTCCTCCTCAGGGAGGAGTTTTGATCAGTACGCACAAAATTCTTACCCAGTTCTTCAAAATAAACTAGAGAAAAAGCAAGTTCTCAAACATTACCCAGCTGAAAATAGCATCACACAAAGAACAAACATATTGAGGATGAAATTGAAACAAGTTTTGGTTTTTTTTATTTCTGTCTGTTCAGAAGCTTTAAAAAATATATTTAAATCCAGGAAGGATCCTCCTCTACAAAAGCCCTTGTTCATGTCTGGTTCTAGCAGGTTAGCTAAGTTTCTTACGTGACCACTATGATAATCACAAGGCTAGCAGCTGCTTACGCTCCTTTTGATTTTCTTCCTACTCTGCCTCCCCTTCCCTCCAAGCAGGAGATGAGATAGGTTAAAAAAGTCACAAGGGATATCGGAATACTGCCGATAGCTGCATTTAGAGCAGTAATCCAGGGTCCAGCAGAAGGCTGACTACCTCTGCTTTAAACCTGACTCTGTTCCTTTCAAGTTTTCAGCTTGTCAGAACATTTAGAAACAGCATTAAGGTCGTCATTACCCTCGCTTGGGCACTGACAGTGTTGCTGGCAGTGGTGTGGTGGTGTTTAAGGATCTGCTTTTGAAGGTGCCTCGCAGAGCGTGCAGCCTGAGCAGCGCCCAGCACCCAGAACCTGCAGGAGCAGAGTCAGAGCCTCTCTTAGCACACCCTGATTTACCCAGGTTTATTTTTCTCTCTGTAGAACACAGCAAAACAAGCTTGGGACAACCTCTTGAGGGGTCTGGAGATCAAGGTGAGGGGTCTGGAGAACAAGCCTGATGAGGAGCGGCTGAGGGAACTGGGCTTGTTTAGCCTGGAGAAGAGAAGGCTGAGGGGAGACCTCAGCACCACCTACAACTGCCTCAAGGGAGCTTGTGGAGAGGTGGGTGCTGGTCTCTTCTCCCAGGTGATGGGGGATAGAACAAGGGGAAACGGCACCAAGCTGTGCCAAGGGAGGTTCAGGTTAGAGATAAGGAGGAAGTTCTTTACTGAGAGGGTCGTCAGAAGCTGGCACAGGCTGCCCAGGGAGGTGGTGGAGTCACCATCCCTGGATGTGTTTAAAGAGCGGGTAGACGAGGTACTTAGGGATATGGTTTAGGGGGTAGACAGGAATGGTTGGACAGGATGATCTCAGAGGGCTTTTCCAACTGAGCGATTCTGTGATTTTGTGCGTGATTCTTTATCTCGGAGCTCTGTGACCTAAATGTTTATGCATGACATGTCTGGTGTCACCACAGACAAGTTTCCCAACATCTCCAGCCACACAGATTGTCACAATCACCTCCTCCAAGAGAGAATTGGATGTATTTGATGAAGCAGATTACATGCAGAAAACTAATAGAGGGCTGAGTTATCAGCTCACTCCATCAACACAGGTGATGTGGTTGGTTTTTTGCCTCTTTTTTTTTTTTCCTTAACCAAGTCTTGAAGCACAGAGAAGTTCCTGAGAGCTTATGACATGCCACTATTTAAACAGAATCATCTTTAATGGGCCAACTTGCTTCAGGCAAACTCACAGAAAGGCCAGTGTAGGCTGCAGCCATTTCAATGCTTGCAACAGAAGTGTGCACAGTGCTATAAAAACAGCCTTTAAAAACCTCTGTGCATAGTATTTCAAAATTGGTAGAGAAGACACGTTAGAAATTTGATTCTGAAGAATAATCATGATACTTTGAGGGTCATACAGTTTTCAGAACAGAAAAGTTTGAAAACTCTTGATTGAATCCACCCTCCCCAAGGACAGGATCTGTCTGTATCTGTATCAAACCTGGTGTTATTTATCTAAACTGTTCTTAAAAGCTTCCCACGATGGAAACTCCAAAACCTTACCACAACCATAATTACCTGAAGGCTTAATTCTCCTTCAGTATAAAAATCATGGCCCTGATGTTTTTTGCTGTATTTAAGCGCACACCTTCTTAGATGATCCCCCAATTGCCGAACACCAGAAATCACACTTCTCTATGTTTTATGAGGAAGTTCACAAGTACAACTCGCTAGCAAAAATCTGGCAATAAAATACAGCTCGAAATACAGTATGGACAAACCCCCAGCTCACGAACCTCACTCCTACTGCAAATCTCAGTCCCGTTTCTGAAGCAAACAGGACATCCCTACCACTCCTCAGCTCCATAATGATGGAAATAGTTGTTTTTAGAAGATATTCTGTGAAAGAAACTTGTCTTTTCCAAACAGTTACAATGAAATCTACAGGAGCAGTTTCCAGCCATGTTCTTAGAAGGCTGGAACGTTACGAACTCAAGTGTTAATAAATAAACGTATCATGATTGCAACACCACATAGAATTGCTTTTGTCCTGTATTCGTAAGCAGTGTTATTCCTTTCATGAGCAGAAGGAGCAGTAAGTTTTCTCTTCAGAAAGCAGCTACTGTTAGGAGTCTGCAGTGACCTCATGAGAAGTTATTTCCACAGCCACCAGCCTGTTTGCTTTTGACTTACCAGTGGTTTCTGATGGAGCGGTAAGAACTCAAAATAGCCACGGCCACCCATTTTTTCTCTAGTTAATGCCTGTCAAAGGGCTTCCTGTTGCTCTTACTTGGTTCCCTCTTTAACTTATCTTCTGTGTCTTGAAATAACTTGAATCAACACCAGCTTTCTGACATATCTACAATGCATAGGTCAGTCCCTGGCCTCCC
>NW_010179228.1:0-42718 GCF_000695765.1 Mesitornis unicolor
GGCCTTGGGGCTTCTCCTCGCTAGTGTCAGCGGGCTGTTGCCACCGTAATTTTGCAAATAATCTCCCAACATTTTTGAAAATAACCCCGAATTTTGCAAAAACCAGCCCGGAATATTGCAAAAAACCCCATACATTTTGGAAAAGCTCCCTCAGATTCTGCAAAAACCGTCTAAATTTTGCAAACCTCCCTGTTTTGCAAAAAAAAACACCCCATAATTTTTAAAATAACTCTGAATTTTGCAAAAGCGCCCTCAAAATTTGCACGGATCCCCTAAATTTTACAAAACACCCTCAATTTCGGGAAAAAAACCCTCTAAATTTTGCAGACTCTCCCCCCAAATTTTGCTGAACCCCCTTCAAATTCTGCAACTCCTCCTAAATGTTGCGAATTCTCCTCCTCGAATTCTGCAGCCCCCCCTCAAATTTTGCAAAATCTCCCCCTCAGATTTTGCAAACCCCCCCCCAAATTTTGCAAACCCCCCTGTTCTGGCAGCGCGGGTGTCGGGGTGGGGGGCACACGCGGCCTCGTGTCCCCGCTCCTGGCACACGTGTGTGCGGTGGGAGACGTCAGCCGTGTATTTATAGCGCCCAGGGGGATGGAGACGCCGGGGTTTGCTTTGCCTGGCCAGGGTCTTTGTCGCAGGGTGATGTTTTTAAGGGGGTTTGGGAGGGCTGGCTCTTAATTTTTGCCTTAATTTGGCTTAAATTTTTGCTGGTAGGACAGGGTTGAGCATGGCCTGGGACCCTTCTGGGATGCTGAGCTGTCCCCTTTCCCCAGCTGCCCCACAAGGTGCCAGATGACATGAGTAATCATCAAGCCAGCACTCAAATGATTCATTAGTGACAATCACCACTGATTTCTTCTTTTTTTTTGAAATTCTGGTTGATATTTTCAGCTGATTTCCCCGCTCCCTTTCAGCCTGGTTTGTGGCTTGCAGAGATGGGAGCTGAAATGCCGTCAGATGGTTCCCTGTGCTGGAATTGTTTGGAAAAAAAATTTAGAAATATTTTTGGCCTGGTAATGAACTTGAGGGTTTCAGACTGCCTCTGATGGGGCTCCTGTCCAGCCTGGCCCCTCTCCCGGGGCTGGATGTAGGTCAGTCAGGAGTGGGAGGTTAAACCCATGCCCTGCCCCACATCGCTGGATCTTCTCTTAATCTTCTGCCGGAACGAGTGAGTAAGCCTCACACCACAGGAGCCGGGGTTTATTCTGCTGCCAACCAGGCAGAGTAGAGAGTGTTGGCATAAATAAAACAAACTGCCTTCTTACAGCGCTGTCCTTGAGCTATTTTGGACAGGGTGGGGTGAAGGTGAAATCTCTCAGGGGCTGTACCTGACCACATGGCTTTTTCTCTTCTTTTCCTCCAGCTTTGTTAAAACTCCCAGGTTTCTTCTGCATTTTTCCTCTGGAACAGAGAGGCTGAGCGTGTGCCGGCATGGCAGGTACAGGGAGGGAACTACGGTGGGGCTTGCCCCTCTCCTCTGAAACTCGTCTGGGGCTTTACTGGCCATAATGCCACCTTGGTAGTCCCCAGTGGGGTTGCAGGTGGCCACACTTGCAGGATCCACATGGCCAACGAGGGCTGAATTTGGCTCAGTGCACGTGGGTGGGCTGTTGGTGGCTGCAAGGGGAAACCTTTAATTCCTGCGTGAAACTCATCAATTCCTGGGGCTGAACGAGACTAATTAGGAAGGGTCTTGATTTAACTTCAGCTCCATGCGGCGCCCAATGCCGGTGAAACTTTTTCTTGCAGAAAAAGCAAACAACTTCCCTCCTCTGCCGAAGTTCATCCCATTAAAGCCATGCTTCTACCAGGACTTCGATGCAGAGATCCCGCCGCAGCACCGTACCATGGCCAAGCGGCTTTACTACCTCTGGATGCGTGAGTCGCTGGGCGGGGAAAGGGCTTGGGTGGGTCTTTTTGGCCTCTCTGCAGGCTGCTCCTCTGGAAGTTACCCATTGGAAGAGCAGAGCAAGGTCAGGGGAAGTCCTTTTCCACCCCAAGCTCCTCAGGAGCCCTTCGGCAGCGACCAGAAGCTGAGATGCCGCTGGGATTGGAGGGCCAGGGTGTCTGCTACCCAAACCAGGGCAGCCTGGGGGCTTCCCCCAAAGCTGGGTCTTGCCTGTTCCTCTCGCATGCCTCTGTGTGCCGTGCTGTGCTAACAGAGCTGTCACCATCTTCTAACTCTTAAAACTAGCCTGGATCGCTCTTCCTTACCAACCCCAGGAGGGACAGATCGCACCTTGACGTAGATGGGAATGTAGGTGTGCAGCTCAGGGCAAGCTGGCATCATTGTTTTCGTTCTTTTTTGAAGAACATAGTTCCTTAATCAGGCATTTTTCCATTACCCTGGGGTAACTTCCCCCATCGCATCAGGAGGGTTAATGTGAGCTTTTCTGTGAAGGGGAAGGAATAAAAGTTGTGCTTCCCTGGGGAAGCTGTTGAATCCCCTGAGGGTGTTAAATCCCCTCCCTACCTCAATTTGGCCGTTCATGCTCTGCTTAATTTAATAGAGCTTGGTTCTTGCTCCAGCCTCTCCCACAGCAGAAGCACCAGCTTCCTGAGCCAGTCGCTTGTTGGTTTCTGTCTCTGGAGCTCCTCCCTGGACCATTTTCTCCCCAACTCCCTCGCAAACACCCAGCCAGATGCAAGCGTGGGGAGGTTGGAAGGTCCCCTCGGTGTCCTTGGGGGCTTTAGGGAGCAGCGAACACCCAGTCAGCCTGGCCAACTGAGCTCCTTCTCTTGCCAGCTGCAGCTCTCTTGCGGACGGCGGTGGGAGGGTTTGAATTCTCGTCAAAATAATGAATCATTCTCGAAAATCGGAGGCGTCAGAATGCAGATGAGCCTTCTCTGCTTTGTCCTGTGTCTGCTAAGCTGGGCTTCATAGTAGTAGCCCTTGTCTCACTTAACCCTGAGCAAGGGTGGGAGAAGCAAACACGCAACCCCCCCCTGAACTGGCGAGGCAGGGGCGGGGAGTTCAGGACTTAAGCTCAGGGGGTGTCAGCTCAGGGAGCTCCTGCACAAGCAATGTAGCCAGAGGCAAGTGAAAAAGCTTCACTTGGATCCCTCCTGTTTCCTTCTGTTGGTGGAAACCTGCTGGTGGGAGGATCTGGCTCTTCCCATCCCTGGAGCCCCATGAACCCTCGATCTGCTTAAAACATTACAACTTCCAGCAATATATATATATACATTTTGTCTCCTGTTCCTCAGCTGAGGTTGAACCCCCTTTGGCTGATCTGGGGGCGCTCCCCAGGCTCAGCCAGCTAAATTTAAGTTAAATTAAGGGAAATCCGGCTAGGGTAACACATCGCTGGCCTAACCCACTGGAGGTGACCCCCGCATGGGCATCCCTGGGGTTGGGGTCTCTCGTATCGCACCGACCTCCTTGCGTACGCGCTACTCTGCTCCCTCTGTGTGTGTGTGTGTGTGTTTGCAGTGAACAGCATCACCTTGGCGGTGAATCTCGTTGGCTGCCTCGCATGGCTGATTGGAGGCGGCGGAGCTGTTAATTTTGGACTGGCAATTCTCTGGCTCATTCTCTTTACGCCCTGCTCCTATGTCTGCTGGTTTAGACCTATTTACAAAGCTTTCAAGTAAGTGGTCACACCTCAGCCTGGCTTCTCCTGATCTTTGGTTTGGTTTTGTTTTCCTTCCTAAACAGCGCTTAGCTTGGGGTGTTGCCTGAATATCTGGGAGAATTTCTGCTCTTTCGGTCCAGCCCTTTAGCTTTACTTTCCAACCTTCAAAGCAAGAGTGTTTGGGATTTCCTGTGGGCCAAACCCCCAGCCATGATATAAAGTCACCCTCTGTGTGGCTCTGCACAGCACTGGGCGAGTGGCAAGGATACAGTTGGGGTGCCAACTTCCCCTCCGCTCCCACCCATCCTTGAGGCTCCTTTCATGTTTTCCCACAGGCCCTCGAGGTACTTATATCAATGAGGCCGATCCCCAGGACAGTATCCCCAAAATCTAGAAAACGAGGGGTGTATTTCTTCCCTGTACAGGAAGGCTGAGTGTGGTGGTAGGGTGGTGTGAGCTGGCAGCCGTGTCTGAACACAGATGCCCTCTCTCCTGATGTGCTGAGTTGGCCAAGTCGTGGGGAGGGTCCAGTGCACTGTGACTTTCCCCAAGTGTCCCTTCATCACCTTCAGCCTCCCGCAGTCTCTCCCTCGCCTGTGGTTTTGTTCCAGTGCCCGCTGTCTGCAGGCAGCTCCGCTTCCCACCACCCTCTCGGTAAACCACAGCCGCTTCTGCCCCCAAAGGGTCTCAGACCTGGGACCATCTCCCTTCCATTGAAGCACAGTGTGGATGGAGGCGTGAAGAGTGACAGAGCCTTTTCTTGCAGGACAGACAGTTCCTTCAGCTTCATGGCCTTCTTCTTCACCTTCATGGCGCAGCTGGTGATCAGCATTATCCAGGCAGTGGGAATCCCGGGCTGGGGTGTCTGGTAAGGAAGGTGCTGCTCTCATATTGGGTGCAAGGACAGCGTTGACCTGGCGCTGTGGCTTCCTGTTTTTTTTTAACACACTCAGTGGTTCGGTAGCTTCTCTCCTTGGGGAAGAGGGTTTGAGGAGCTGGGTGCACTGTGGCCCTTTTTCACCATTTGTTTTTTTTGATCTTGCAGTGGCTGGATCGCAGCGATTTCCTTCTTCGGGACCAATGTGGGGTCAGCGGTGGTGATGCTGATCCCCACCATCCTGTTCACAGGCATGGCGGTCTTCTCCTTCATCGCTCTCACGATGGTACGGAGGAGATGTTGGGGCCGCGTTGCTCCAGGGAGGGTCAGCGTGAGCTGCAGTCGCTCAGTGCCTCTGCATTTTCTTTCCAACCTGCTACAGGTCCATAAGTTTTACCGAGGGAGCGGGGGGAGCTTCAGCAAAGCGCAGGAGGAGTGGACCACGGGGGCGTGGAAGAACCCCCAAAAAATTCGGCAGGCGGCGCAGAACGCGGCGATGGGGGCGGCACAGGGGGCCATGATGCAGCACGAGACGCAGTACTCGGCCACCCCGAACTACACCTACTCCAACGAGATGTGAGCAGCAGGACTCTGTCCTCGGGCAAAAGATCTGGGGGGAAGGGAGGAGGAGGAGGAGGAGGAGGAAGAAGAAGGCTGAGCCAAGTTTCTGCAGCTGTTTTGGAAAGTCGGAGTGTACCATAACAGTTCTTCTTTTCCCATTCTTTGTAACAATATAGTTTTGGGGTTTTTTCTTTTTTTTTTCCTCCCCCCCCCCCAATCTCTTCTTTTATTTTTCATTTTTGAAGAGGCCATGAGTTGACCTGCAGGGCTCTTGTGTGTGGTAGTGAGTGTATGTTCACGTGTCTTCTTTTTCCCTGTGAAATAGTGTGTGGTGGTGGTTTTTTAATTACTGTGGTGATAGGTGTACGTTAGAACTACAGCAGCCAACAGCCCCCTTCCTCCCCGAGAGATCAAAATAGCAACCAGCACCCATCTCTCCTCTTGGAATAAGCCCTGAACCACAGGTTTCCCATGTGCGTGAGTTTTCTCTTTCTGTTGGTAGCGTCCAGTCACTTGCCACTGTCCCAGCAAGGGCAAGCAATCCTGGGAATTCTCCTTTCCTTTTGCTATTTTGTTTTTTTAACTAGCAGGTGGCTGGCTGATTTAGCATTTAAAAAAAAAAAGGGAAAAAAAGAAAGAGAAAAAGAAACTCTGAATCCTACTGTTGCTATGCTGGAAGCCGAGAGATTCCTAATCTACACCCTGGCTCAGGATCTACAACTTCTCTCAGCGTGTGGTGTTGTAAATGAGTAGTTCCCATTTTGATGTGGAAAGCCAGTATCTGTGTGTGACTGTGGGCCAGAGCCCTGGCACACCGTGTGTGTGTGTGTGTGTGCAGTGGGGAGTGAGGACAGGGCTTCCTGGCAGGATCCAACCGTCCCGTTCCAGATTCTGCATCCTGAGTCTGTTTTTTGGTGGTGTTTTTTCCTTTAAAAGCTTCTGTTTTGAAAAGCAGCTCTAAAATGAGCAGAGTGTTTCTCAGAGGATCTGTTCTTGGGTCAGATTTTACCGGTCCCATGTGTGAGCACAACCAACCAGTCTCATTGGTGATGGAAATGGCCAGGCCAGGATTTGTCCCCGTTAGCTTTTGAGGCATGCACTCATTTAAGGCTCTTTAGGAAATCTTCAGTCTGGTGGGAAGGATTCCTGCTCACTCGTGCTTCCAGAATCACAGAATCACAGAATGTTAGGGATTGGAAGGGGCCTCAAAAGCTCATCCAGTCCAATCCCCCTGCCGGAGCAGGAACACCCAGATGAGGTTACACAGGAAGGCGTCCAGGCGGGTTTTGAATGTCTGCAGAGAAGGAGACTCCACAACCTCTCTGGGCAGCCTGGGCCAGGGCTCTGTCACCCTCACTGAGAAGAAGTTTCTTCTCCAATTGAAGTGGAACCTCCTGTGTTCCAGTTTGTGTCCGTTACCCCTTGTCCTATCATTGTTTGTCACCGAGAAGAGCCTGGCTCCATCCTCGTGACACTCACCCTTTAAATATTTATAAACATGAATGAGGTCTCCCCTCAGTCTCCTCTTCTGCAAACTAAAGAGACCCAGCTCCCTCAGCCGCTCCTCAGAAGGGAGATGCTCCACTCCCTTGATCATCTTTGTAGCCCTACGCTGGACTCTCTCCAGCAGTCCTCCTTGAACTGAGGGGCCCAGAACTGGACACAATATTCCAGATGCGGTCTCACCAGGGCAGAGTAGAGGGGGAGGAGAACCTCTCTCGACCTACAACCACCCCCCTCCTGATACACCCCAGGATGCCATTGGCCTTCTTGGCCACAAGGGCACAGTGCTGGCTCATGGTCATCCTGCTGGCCACCAGGACCCCCAGGTCCCTTTCCCCTACGCTGCTCTCTAACAGGTCATTCAAAAAAAGAAAGCAAAAGGAAACTACGGCAGCCAGGGAAGGGGAGCAGCAGACCCTGGAAAAGATCAGGTAGTAAACAGGAGCTGATGGACACTGCGGGGCAGGAGGAAAGAAAGCTCCTTCTCAGAGATGCTTTTCAGCTTCTAAATGCACTTTAAATAAGCCAAATTTGCCTCCCAAGTCCTAGAAAAGGAGCCCAACCAGAATCCAAGCTGGCCCCTTGGCTCAGATCTCTCCTGCCTGCTGCAGGCAACAAGCTCAGTGTCCCCGGCCCTTGTTCCCCATCCCCTCCAGCTGTCCAGTCGTGCTTGGCTGTGACTCCCAGCCACAAGAATCGCCCCAAACAGAAACTTCTGTTTTTCCAGCAAAACCTGCCAAGAATAGTTTCCTTCTAAAGGGTGGCACTTCAGTCATTCTGCAGTAGGCAGTCACCTCTTGACAGGAGTAAAATGAAGCTACTGATAAAATGCCTGTCCATGTGTGTGTGTGTGTGTAAATATATGTATAAAACGTAAGGAGAAAAGTAATCCTTTGCTGAGCCTATTATGTACTTAATCAGGTTTAAATATTGTGCAATTCATTTCTAGCTAGCCTAAAGTTTACTATGCCAAATCACGTGCTCTGTCATCCATGTCTGAGAAACGATGAAGCGACTTCACCTTCGACGTTGACAATAAGATGCATAAATAATAACTGTAACGAGCTATAACTAACAGACATTGCTTCAGCACCTAACCCTCTCACGTGTGTCTTCTAAATGTGTGAGTGCTGACCGCTGAAACCCGGGCAGGACACCAGACCAGCCCTGCTCTCGCCGTGCTGATTTTGAAGCTGCCACCACTTTAGGCAGGGGCTGCTGTGGCTGGGGAGCCCGCAGGCTGGGAGGGCTGGTACTGGGTGAGGAGGCAGCTCTGGGCTGGGAGCGTGCTTGGGGTTTTCCTGATGGCTTCTGCCTCTTTAGTCAAGTCCCGCAGTTGCTTTTTCATATCCCACAGTCCTCTGCTTTTTCTCGCCGTTTATTTAGAGCCCAGGGAGCGCCCTGGGAAGGGTTGGGAATACTGCAGGAAAGGTTTCACGTCTGGTCTGTAATGCCACCTTGGGCAGGGAGGCTGCATGAGGATTCAGGAGCTGCTGGTGGCTCTGCACCCATCAGACACCCCCATCTTCCCCAATGGCAGTGATTTTGCTGTTGTCGGAAATCCCTAAACCCCTGCCATGAGCTTAGGCCCCCTCCCTTAAACCGCCTGCCTGCCCCGCTAGGATCCCCTGCGCCGTGGCTGTCCCTGGGGTGCGAGGGGCGCAAGCACCCCCAGTTCCAAGGCCTCAGAAGCTCCCCTCAGGCCGCCTGGGGCGCCGGAGCCGGCTCGACCCAGCGCTACGGGAAGGGCGGGAAGGGCTCCGGGGAGGGCAGGGATTGGCGGGAGCGGGAAGCACCGGGACGCCCCGTGACGCCGCCTCCGGGGGCCGCTCGCGATGCGCATGCGCAGCCAGCACCAATCCGCGCTCGGGGCCACGTGCAGCATTTCCCAGCGTCCCCTGCGTTTCCGGCGTGCACCTCCGTTGCTAGGCGACGGCGGAGAAGAGCTCCGTCGGACCAGGCCGCGGCCCGAGGTTTGAGCTCAGGGGGCACCGCTCTCCTTGAGCGGGCTCCGTCCTGTCCCTGCCGGTATATAAACGTTGCTCGTTTGCAGTTTGGAAAGCCCTCGGGGGTTTTTTGATGCTGTTTTCAGCGTAGCTGCCGAGTTTTTTTAACTCTTTAAATAAAGTAACTTAGTAGGCCTGTAAGCTGCTTGTGTTTTCTTGCTCTGTCGGTTATCGTTTTAAAAAAATTATGCCTTATTCCCCAGGCTTTAAGAAGTAAGTGCTTCAGTGAATTAATTGTTCTTCTTAATTAATTATAAAGAAAGCTAATGTTTTCCTTGCTGTGATGGTGTTGGTTTTTATTGGGTATGGATAAATGAGTGTTGCAGTAGTGCTGAAGTCACATGTACTGGGTTTCCTTCTCTCTCATTACTCTTACCAGTCAGTGCCTAGAAGCTCAACCTGATAAAATGCTCTTTTCACAACTTTTTTTTTTAATAAACACACTGAGAAACTTAAGGGCTTTACCAGACCACTTTTGTGGCTTCCCTGGGCAGGTTTTAGCGTTCTGTTTACCCATATCTGAAAGAAAACTGTAATTAAACAGAAGGAGTGGGGCACTGCTGTGTTTAAAGGTCTGCTGATGCAAAGCTTTGCAGATTTGGGGTCTGAGGAGGCATGGAGGCACTGTGAGTTAAGTGGCTTCGTTTTTCCATGCTTGTAGAGTTTGCTTGAAGCATGGAGCCTTCCTTGCCACCAGAACCAGGGTTTCCTGCAGAAGAGAGCTCAGCTGCGCCGCACAAAAACCACCGTGTCCTGGTGGGTGTCACTGGAAGCGTGGCTGCCCTTAAGCTGCCTCTCCTTGTCGCTGAACTGCTGAAAATCCCAGGGGTGAGTAAACCTGTTGGTGGTGTATTGTAAAGTTGGTGTTCTCTTGTTTCTCATTTCTTGGAAAGATTTGGTGGCTTTTGTTGAAATGAAAAAGTTTCTTCTGGCTTTGTGCTCCTTAGTTTGGAAGTTCCTTGGAGGGGGGAATCCTTCTGCTTTTAAAAATTTATTAATACTTTTTCCTATCATTTCATACTTCTTTATACTTAAGAGTTAGCTTTAAATCAGGTTTTAAGGGCAGTAATTGTCCCTGGATATTTCCATAACTAGGTGTTTAGGTTCTGGAATATAAAAGTAGCGTTGTTCAGTGCAGCTTGCTTCATTGTCTCAAAAACGACTGAACAGGTCCTTGTCTTGTTTATTGTTGTTTGGGTTTTTTTTTTTCCTGGAATATGTTCTTGTCCATCAAATTATCAGATGTGGCTGTGGACACAGGTGATGATCTCTGGAACTTTGAAATCTAATTAGGACTTGGCACTTTTAAGTAGGGGGGATATGGAGTTGGCAAAGATGGATGCTGCTCTCTGACTGACAAGGGGAAAACAGATCTTGTAAAAACAGAACTAGGAGATACAGGCTGATGTAAATGTCTGTGTATTTTATTTGACTTGAGCTTATTGCCTGGAGTATCAGAGGTGCCCAGCAGAGGCCACTCATGACTTGAATCAGAGAGGGAAACGTGCTGGTTTGTGCTGTAGAAGAAAGTTACAGGAAAACATAGAAAACACTTAGCTTTTAAGACATGAAGCAAATGTTCTGGAGCAAGTAAATGAAAGAGTGGCAGGAGCAAGAGGCTGCCTTTACATATCCAGATATATTTGTTAGATTGTTTAACGAATATCTTTCTAAATTACTTAGGAGGCTTTACCTGTAGGTGCATTAACACAGTCAGAAGAGGTGCAATCCCCAGGTAACTGAAATATTTAGGTGATCATAGATGTTGATATCCAAGCTGGAAAGAGTACCAAATTATCCAGTGCTAAGTTAATTATCCAGTCCAGGAGCTTCTGGTGCTTAATTTGTTAATGAAAATAATGTATTTATTTGTTTCTGATGTGGTTTCAAGGCATGACCTAAAGCCTGCTGATTCAGTGTAACTTTTCCATTGAGTTTAAAGTCCTGCACAAGGCTGTTGCATCAATTTATTTACTGACGGAACACAACATAAAAAGCCATCGGTGGAAGCAGGGCAGGAGTGGAGGAAGGTTGTGATACCAAAGGAGATGTGGTCAGAGGCTCAAAACCAGAGCAGTTCATTTAAATTAATGTTCTTGCTAAGATCATCCTCAGTGAACAACCTGGCAGTGTGATTTTGCACTCGTTAAACTTTAACCTTATCACTCGAGGCAGTAATGGGTACGACTACATCTTCTTGCCATTTGTTTAACCTCTTTGAAGATCTAGGAATTTTATGTGGCATCAGCTTCCACCTTTCAGGTTATTACCCTTGCACCTGGTGTTGTGGGGAGGCAGCACACAGTGTCTTGTCAGGACACCGTGGGCACTGCTTGCAGCTGTGCTGCACTCATCCATGTGGTCTGAGGCCGGTTCCCAGGATTGTTGAATGGCCTGGCAGGAATACGATAACGAAAATCACATTGGCAGGATATTGGTTAGTCAGAAAGGAAATGGCAAACTTTTCTGCAGGTGAAATGTATTGCTCTTGAAGCTACAGGATGTCACCCGGACTCCTAGGTTTAAATTGCATCGTGTCGTTTTGTTGCGCTCCTGTCGGGTAGCCTCTACGCCAGCTTGTAGGTACCATTGAACAGAGGAGCTGCTCATTCTCTTCTGCAGCAGTTGTTGCCTAAGCTCAGCCTGTCTGTAAAGATTTTGCTGTCAAACCTGAGAAAGTTATGGGGAAAAAAAACCCATGCACACCCCCTTACTCCAAGCAGAAACAGCTGTGACGGGAGAATCCTCTACCAGAGACCAACGCTAATGCGTGATCGCTGTTGTGCTCAAGTTTATTCTGGAGAATTGGCTGAAGTAGTCCAAGTAAAAGAACTCTAACTAGTCTAAACTGTCTCCAGTAAAGGAGCTGGAGCGTGGCTAGACTCTTTAAGCAGAAAGATAACCACAGGCAAACAGAGGGCGTGCCAGGTAAATAGGAGGAAAAAAACCTATGTAGGCTAAAGTGATCTTGAGAACACTGATCTCTTTCCAACATAGCTGGAGGGACTTGAAGGACTTGCTCAGAAAAAGGGATCCAGGAGCCCACTCCAGCAGCAAACCTTAATTAGGGAGAATGTTTAACTGTTCTCTGAGTGATGGCAGCTCCCCTGAGTCCTTGAATGTTTTCCTCCAGTGTGCTCTAGCTTGTAGTGGGTTGGATGGAGTACTCTATAGCCAGCTAAGCCCTGTTACTGGGCTTATGCTTTGAAGAAATAAGTATTTATTTTTAAACACTGAAGATGGTTATGAAACTGTTTTTAAAAAGTAAGAAAAAGCAGTGGGTTTGGGGGATTTTTTTTGGTGTATCCTTTAGCCTTAGCGGGGTATTTCTTGTCTGGACTAGAAAATGTTGAATAATGACAAACTGAAGTAGTAAGTGACAAAATGTGTCGTGAGGTAGATTTGTATAATCTAAAAATCCTCATACCGTTATGTAAAATCAGACTACCACTAGCAAACGTTACTGCTGGAAACTTTTAGTGCAGGCCTGGCCTACTGGTACCATTTCAGAGAGCAGACGTGCCCCTTTAAACTGTACATTGCTCTTTAGAATCACCAACTAAACAGTATCTTACAGACTGTGAGGTTCACACCTCACTGGAGCCCACGGCGTAGCAGAGAGCAGCATTAGCACCTTTGCGGGTGTCACCCCTTGGCTCCAAACAGCTTCCTGTGAGGTGAGGGCAATATGGAAACAATATGGTTGATTGCTGCAAATGCAATCTTCACGCTCGAAAGTGCTAGAAATGCAGCTGTGATTTTTCAAGTGAGGGTCGACTGAAAAAGAGCAGACATTTAGAAGAGGAAAAGAACTAAAAGCATCATACTAAATACCGGTGTTATCTGCAACTGTATTTTTCCCATTACTTTTTCTTCAGGAAATGGGGGAAAAATTACTAAAGACCACGACGTGCTAAGGCTGGGATTTTCCACTGCTCCCAGCTGTTATTCTGGTCACGTAGGGTGCAGATAATCACCACTACTCCATTCCCCATTGAATAGATAGCGTTGTGGAGATAGGTTAACATGTTTTGTCACTTCAACCACTGCTGTTGAAGATAGCTTCTTGGAGGCTGGAGGTTTGCAGCAGTCTGCTTTAGCAAGAGGGCACAGACCGAGTGCTTCATCACTTTTGTACCTCAGGCCACAGTTCTCTAGCGGGAAGGAGTTGTTGGTGAGGCTGGTTTCTCCCCATCTCTGTTGGGCTGATAAAACCACACGGTGAGTTGCACTGTGAACTGCTTGAAGGAGCAGACTGTGGTCAAAATTGGGGAAATAATAATGAGGAAAATTGTTATTTTTCACTATAATCAGTGGCCTGAGGTGCATCTTCCCCATTATCGGTCTTTTCAGAGTGCTCCTTCCATGTGTTTACCTGTCTATTGACTGGTTTTAAGGTACATTCTTGGGAGGAATTGCAGATGGAAATACAGTTGCGTATCCTGCACGAGTGATCGGCACACACAGAGCTGCTCTTGACACTGGCATTGTGATCCCGGTGCGCACAGAGCACCTCCAGGTCACTGCACGTGGCACGCAGCTGTTTGTGACATTTGTCAGAGCTGCAGCTCTGAAGCGAGATGCTCTCCTACTGCCTTTGACAGGTGTCTTTTGGGATTAAAGGGCATCTTTCACTGAGCTTGGATTTGGTGCTTCTTGCTGTCTCTTTGAAGTTCTCCTTCTGATCTGCTCTGTCCTCCCTGCTGTCCCTGCTGTGAACTGGCCACATGAACGAACGTGTTTGGCAGGCAATGATTAATCATCTGCCTGTTTTAGGGTGGCAGGAGAATGCCTGCAGTGGCCTGATCTTTCAGCTATGAATAGGTGCAGTTATGCACGTGGGCACAGTCAGGAGAAGTCCTCTGAGAATCCACACAGCTTTCAAAATCTTTGCCGCTTAAGCCCTCCTACCCTGCCCAGCTTTACAGGTTTGTCCTCAAGTCTCACCATTGGGCTGTCTGTCTTGTTCTTTTCTGCTTAGCTCGAAGTGAAAGTGGTCACTACTGAGAGCGCAAAACATTTCTACAATGCCCAGGAGATTCCCGTCACACTCTACAGCGATGAAGATGAATGGCAGGTGAGTTGTTCTTTTGGAGACCACAAGGGCTTTGGGATATGGTGTTAAAAGAACATAGATACAACTGTGGTGTGAGGAAGAAAAGAAAGGCTACCCTGACTGCAGCAGAGGGTTTTTGCTGCCCTAGCAGACCTGCAGCAGGCAGTGAGGGTAGAAGGGGTCTCTCACCACCCTGCACTCAGCTGCTATCCACAGCTCTGAGCTGTCTCAGGAAATGTCAAGAAAGCCATTGCAGAGTCGTGGTGAGAGTGTTTGCCATGAGTCATGCCTGTCACGAAGGCAACAGCTTAATTCTCCATAACGCTACATATTTTGAATCTACAAATATTGCTGACTTTCACAAAACTACCCACGCTGCTGTAAAACTCAGCCTGGTGTCTAACTGACGAGCCTTGTGCTGGCAGGGTCACCCTGGTGTCGCGGTGCAGAGGAAGGCCAGCACTAGTGGCTGGAAGTTAGAGAGGATCTCCTGGTGGAAGTGGTGCTTATCTTGGTGGTGTCTGCCCTGTGCTTGTGCACATATATAGAAGAACCATTCCAATAAGGGATAGCTGAGTTGTCAGGCCCATGAACATCTCTAGGTCTTGCAGAACGGCCTCTTCTCTTGACTGCAATTCTGCTGAAATCCTTTGAGAGTCTCTGAGTATGAAGAGGTTCACTGTATAAACATCAATGTTTGTTTTTCTGTATGTTTTATCTCTACTTTGCAATGCCAATCTGGGTGTGAGGTGATCTACTCTTTACCAGTGCTCTTGCCAATGCACTCACAAGCAAGCATCGCTTTTGTGTGGAGAGAGGCTAATGGCAATGGCCAGGAAGCTTTCTGAGATCTGGGAGATGGTGGAGATCTGCTGGGTCCTAGGGTGCTACAGCTCAAATGATCAGTGCATCTAGAAAAGAAAAATAGAAGCAGGTGGAGGAGCTGGGAAAGGTGTTAGGGAGCACCATCTTTCTGGATGCTATCTTTTTGTTGTGGTTTCCAGTGACTCAGAGAAGGAGCAGTTTGTGGCCCTGATGCACCTCTTGCTGGTCTGTGGTTGTGTGTCCTCTGAGGATTAAGCATCTGATGTTGCTTGCTGCTGCTTTTGACACTTTCCCAGTTACCTGTGCACTTAAGAAAAGACCAGGAAAGGGGAAATCAAAAAAGGGAGCGCTGTGGCTGCAGTCCCTGGTTCCCCATGCTGTTGGATCTTGGTTGATGTGAGAGTCATTATTTCCTCTTCCATTTACCTGGTAGTTACTAATGTGGGATTGATAAAGTGTCCGTTGCTCGCAGTGTCTGTTATGAGTGTTCAGTAATCTGCATCTTGTCTCATTGGCAGATGTGGAAAGGTCGTTCAGACCCAGTCCTGCACATGGAGCTGAGGCGGTGGGCTGACCTTAT
This sequence comes from Mesitornis unicolor, assembly GCF_000695765.1. Classification (NCBI taxonomy): domain Eukaryota; kingdom Metazoa; phylum Chordata; class Aves; order Mesitornithiformes; family Mesitornithidae; genus Mesitornis; species Mesitornis unicolor. The sequence goes on from NW_010179228.1 coordinate 14,990, forward strand.
GTTGGTGGCACCTCTTGATGCAAACACGCTGGCAAAGCTCGCAAATGGCATCTGTGACAACCTGCTGGTGAGTAACCGGAGCTCTGCCTGAGAGTTCTCGCACCTCCCAGCGTTAGGCTGTCTGACCTTTCTTTCATGGAAACTCTTGTGCTTCTGCAGCATCGAGAACAGTGAGATTTGCATGTTCTGCACCCACTTCATATCCTTGTGTTTCTCTTCCTCCACTATGGTTCCCCAGTTCTGTCCCAAACAGTTGTTCTTTATTTCCCTGACCTACATCCCTTTCCACTTCTCAGCTCTGTCAGTCTCTTCCATGATTTCCCCATCCCTGCTTTGTGCCTTTCCTGCTTTTTTGTATGGTGGTTATTTCTCTCTTTCTACCTCCAACCTCTCTCTGTCATCCATACACACACACACACACGTATGCATACACACTTGCACTCACATTTGAGTTCCTCTCTGCATTTTTTAGATGCAATCTGGAAAGACACCTGTGAGATCTGATAAAATTGTTTTACTTCCTGCTACGTCACCTAACTGCAGAGCGCAGAAATTCAAACATGCTCACGCTTACTAACCTTCCAGTTTCAGCTACAGGGGATTTTGCTTGTTCAGGCTTGTTTTTCTGGTATTAAAGGCACTTTGGCTGAAAGGCTGATCAGAAAGTGTATTAAAAGAGAGTGGGCTTGTCTGTTGGGTGATAGGGAACTTCAGCGAGGCTGAATGCTTTGTGTCCAGGCATTAGGTCTTCATTAGGAGATGTCATAAGCATTAACAGCCCAAAAGATCTGCCAGGAAGCTGCAGATCTGCAGATGTTGCTCTGATGCATCACTCTTCAGTAACACAAGCAGGCTAGAACCAGAAATGGAGGGCAGCACATCAGCTTCGGCCAGGGAGCCCCGCATAACTGAGTTGTTCAGGTAAGAAGGAGTGCACATAAATGAACAAAATACACCCAGAGCAGCAGCCCTCATTCATGTGAGCAGATCACTGGAGATCGGAGAGAAACCAGAAGGAGCTGTAGGAGGGCCAGGCAATGTCTTGTCCTTCTAAGTTTCCTTGTGATGGTGGTAGCAGAGGGAAGAGCTCAGGAAGGAGGTTAGGGACAGTTGGCTTCACAGAGTCTTGCCTGTCTTTTCGAACAGCCATGTGGAGGGAAGAGGTGACTCCAGGAAAGGAAAACAAGTTCTGGAGGTGCGGGTTGGCAAGTTAGGACAGATTCTAGCAGACTTCCCTCTGCTGGGAAGGGTTCAAATCGCAGGGCATCAAAAAGGATCAGCAGGGTTCTCGTAAGTACTCTATGATCTGAACAAAGACCCTGCACCAGGGACTGTTGCTCTCTTTGCATGATTTAAGTGCTGCTAGGCCTGGGGAAACTGATGGATGTTGCATTAAGAGCAATCAGCATTTATCTTTTTAAGGAAATGAGGAGATACTGGGTTATCTGGGAGCGCTGTATTACTGAGGAATCAGAGATCCTGTAGCATGCAGGAGCCGCTAGATGGTTTGTAATCTGCCAGCATCTTTTGCAACAGCCCAAATGTCCTCGTGTTATCCTCTATTTGTATCCTGGAAGCAGCAGTGCTTCCCTTGTGAGGAGTTACGGATCCAGTTGGCATATCATTTTAAAAAGACTCACTTGCCAGCTTTCCATGCTTAGCTCTACAGCTGGCTTATCTGAAGTGTTGCCTGGGGATTTCTCTTTAGCTGATATGATCTGTGGCCACCCCTCAGCTGCTCTCGCTCTCCCACATGGGCTGGCAGTCTGCACGCATGGTGTTCCAGCTTGGTTTGCTTCAGTAATTGGGCTGCTTGCTTGGCCCCAAGCCGGACTCGGATGGGATCTATCTTCTTTGTAGCCTCCCTCATCTTTCTTGCCTGTCAGAGATAAGCTTTGCTGGAATGTTACACAAATTAGTAGCAGCCCTGCAGATCTGCCTGTGGGTTAGTCCAGCTGCACTGACAGACTGCTTTTGGCCCTCTGATGACACCCAAGAAAGCATTTCTGTGCAGCAAAGTGATGAGAAGGAATGAGGGAAGTTAACCCATCTCTGAGCTGAACCTCTTGGCTTCTCTTGCAGACTTGTGTCATCCGTGCCTGGGATCTGAGCAAACCTCTGCTCTTCTGCCCAGCTATGAACACGGCCATGTGGGAGCATCCCCTCACAGCTCAGCAGGTGGAGCAGCTGAAAGGCTTTGGCTACACAGAGATCCCCTGTGTGGTGAAGAAACTCGTGTGTGGAGATGAAGGTCAGTCCTTTTGCAAGTCTTCTGACTGCTTTCCTGCACTGCACCACTGCTGCTCTTACCCTGAAGGGACATGCATGCTTTTGCCATGCGGCCTTCAAGATGTTGGACTGTGGGGAGCAGGTGCTCACTGCTGGGGTTTAGAGAAACAAATTGAAGCTTTGCGCTGTGATAGCCACTATCTTTTATTCTTGTTCATAAATTTTTAAGCAGTCTTAAGAGACGATCCAAGCCAGGCCTTTAAATGAGCTGTTAGATGGGCCTGATATTTAAAAGAAATACTCATTCAAGAAGAGAGTCGATCAAAGAGAAGGAAGGCTTCGTGGTTAGCGTTATCAGCCTGGGATTTGGGTGTCCTGACCTTACCCTCTGCTCTGACTGTGGGTTGTTTTCATCATACCTCAGTTCGTCATCTCTAATACAAGAATAATATCTTATCCCCAAGAGCAGGCAGTGAGAATAAGTGCTTTGCAGATGTGGCTGATGGTGTAGCTGGACATGTGTTTAATATTTGTTGTTTGTTGCCTGGGCTGCTTTTCAGCTTCCCAATTGAGTTTTGATTTGGGGTTTTGACATCAGTCTTGTCTGTGAATTGAAGAAGCCGGGCAGAGAAAGTTGTCACGTTCTGTTTCACAAGACTTAACTTGCAGTCCTAAGAAATACTTCTAAAATTATCTCACTTGTATTTCAGGAGCTGCTTTAAATGGAAATATTTTGACTTTTAGGAGGTCTTGATAAGGGTTTTTATACAAGCAATTTAGATGAATGGATTCACTTTTTAAATCTAAATTTTCCTGGACAGATTGTCTATAAAATGTCATCCAGTTCTTGCCATAGTTGCAAAAGTGTTACTACCTGCACACACTTTTGTTTAACAACCCCATCACTAGCAGGACTTTAACCGCTCTGTCAGGTGGTTCAATGAACAGTCTGTAGTGAAGACAGGATGTTACAATATTCTTCATGGTTCAATTCTAGGGCTGGCTTAGTTTCTGAATTCTTAGGCAGATGCAATGCTTCTAGAGAGCAGAATATTTTGTGAGCTGAAGACTGAAAAAATATTTACAGTTAGGTAAATGTAGTCAAGTAACTCAGACATCAGTTGAAATATCCTGGACAATTATGCTTCCACTGGGATTTTAGACCTTATTGCATCAAATTTCTTACGTACTTGTAATAATGTTAAGGGAAAACGCCCAAAAGAGGTCATTCTGCGCAGACATTTTGGCAGAAGTGGAAAAGCTGGCATAGCTGCTTTGTCCTTTGTTTTCCCTTCATCTTTTTTTGTACAGACCTAGGATCTGTATTTCTGCAGTAAGCAGCTAAGCCCATCCTAACGGGTAATGTGCTTATTCTTGCAGGTTCCTGCACCTGAGGCAGAGCTCTGTTGTTGTCATCCCTGTTTCACAGGTGGGGAGCTGAGATGCAGAAGGGCTGTGTGAGTTTACTCACCAACACAAATGGATGAGAGTTGGATGGTGAACACAGTTTCCACCCTCTGCTGCTCTGCCCTGCCCCTTTCCTGGGGATTGCTGCCCTTGCGACATGGATGTGTGAGCCACATGAGTACGGACAGCTGGGACAGTAGTAGCCACATCTAACTCGACTCTGCTTGTGTTCGTGAGTCAATTCACAGCAGGATTTTCCTGTTAGCAAATGCCAGGATTTTCCTGGCAGAAAAATCAGAGCGAAGCAGTTGTCATGGTTTAAACTCAGCTGGCAACTAAGCACCACACAGCCACTCACTCGCTCCCCTGCAGTGGGATGAGGGAGAGAACTGGAAGGGTAGAAGTGAGAAAACTCGTAGGTCAAGGGAAAAACAGTTTGATAATTGAAATAAAGCAATAATAACAATAATAAAAAATTGTAATGAAAAGAAGAATAACAGAGAGAAATAAAACTCAAGAAGGGCAAGTGATGCAAATGAAAAGAATTGTACACTGCTGTCGCAGATCCTGATTGAAGATCCTGCCGACTACACCAGTTTGTTGTGGATGAGTGGAATGCACCTCACTCAGAAGCAGCAATATGTTTTATTGAGATAAAACGATAATTTTAGAGTTCAACAAATTTGATGGAATTTAACAAAGCTTAACAGTGGTGTACAGAAAAGGCCTTGACTCTCTGTAAGCACTGTTCAGCAAAAAAGGAAACATCCCTTTATTGTCAACGTTTTACAGCACAAATGCAAAATGTAGCCCCATACTAGCTGCTATGAAGATTTCCTTTATCCCAGCCAAAACCAGCACAGCACTAATGGACTGTAGGTCTCTGAAAGACCCAAGACAGTCTCTGCCACTGACTTTTTACTCTCTCCCTCTCTTTTTTTCAGGCCTCTTACCCCAAGGCCTCTTCTTCCACACTAATTTCTGTTTTGTGGCTTTCATCCACAAAGGGGTTTGCCCAGCAGGTAGCAAAGCTCACACATCTGGTACTGAAGAAAAGAGATTCCGTTTGCACCAGTTTTGTCTGTTGACACTGTGGTTTGTCTTGCTATAAAAGAGGTTTATCTTCCTCCACTCATGTGGCTGGTCTCACCTGAAATGGGCCAGATACTGCCTGCCACCGAGTTTCTGCATTACAAGTTTTGCCTGATTAATTTTTCTTCCTTAGTAAATGGATGTTTTTAGACACAGAGTCCAGCTAAAAGAGTTAAAGTAACAAAATAAATTGAGTTGACAATTAAAATGTTGCCTTGCTTGGATAGTTAAATGTAAGCTAGCAGCTGTTGGTCTTGATGATACCCATGGGCCATGATAATAAAGAGAGCTTTGAAAAAGGTGCTGTACCACACATGGGCCTGCAGCCATTTGCCTTTGCAAAAACATTTCCAGACTGCCACCATCTTCTTCATCCTTGGCTGGATCTTCAGAGCCTGGCACACTGGAAGATTTCTATCTGTAGGCATGAGTAGTGCTGTAAGAATCTTAGCAAGATTTTGCTCTACTAAACCTAAAAATCCAGCTGTGAATTGCCAAAGATGTTGAGGAAGAGGGTGATGGAGGACAAAGGAAATGTTCTCAGAGGGTGTAGCTCTGCCAAGCTGTGCAGAGAGGGCATTTCTCACGTTTAGCAGGACCTGTCAGCTGCAGCTCTGCTCCTCAAGGTCAGGAGATCTGAAGAGCCTAAATCTGCCTGCAGTTTGTCCATAGCATGCTTCAGACTTCCTGGAATTTACAGGTTGGAAAAAGGTGTAGTGGAGAATGAGTCTCACTTTGCAGGGAAAACCAATTTTCTTGACCTTCCAATGGAGACAGATGCTGGTGGGAGAAGTATCTGTGCTCAGCCTAAGCAAATTACAGGAGTGAATGAACGAAGCTCTGAGTGCAGGACTCGGGACTGAGTTCAGCTCGAGGCTGAACAAGATGTTTTAATGATCTCTGGCCTTAAAATTCTGGATCTAAGTTTTAAAAAAGTATTTCAGGAGGAAGCAGTAACACAGTGTAGATCAGATGTTCATCTGGCAACTAACCAGTCCAAAAGGAAAAGCTTTTTACATTTTGTTCTGTCCAGCACTCGGCCTCCTCCAAGAATTACTCCCAAGATCCAAGCTGGTGCGAATCCAGGACAGCTTTCTCTAATGTGGGTCTAACTGCAGAGTCATGGGAATGGTATGAATTCGGCAAGTCTTTTTTATAGGCAAAGGCCATTTCAAAAAGGTACTGAGCACACACCATGTTTACACTGGAGAAAGGAGGTGAAATAGGGTATTTTGCTACCCATGCACTCTTTAAGGCACTTTTACACCCTTGCCCCCAGGACCGTGTGAGCTCAGATAGTAAATCCTTGTGCGGTCAGGGGTTAGGTGCAGACACCTCTGGAGACAATTCAGAACATGAGGTACTCATTAAGGTCATACGAGTTGCCTTTTGAGGTGTACTGCCTCTCTCCATTGACTGAGGAGCTCGTGCTTCTGCTTAGACTTCTGAGTTATGAGCCAGACTAAGTTAATGTGAATGCTGCTCTCCTAATGGCACTCAACCGTGCCACAAAACCCCTGCAGAACCAGGTAGACTGAGCAGATCCTCCGGCCTCCGTGGTTACTTTCTGTTGAGCGAGTCATAAGGATACTTGGTGAGCTTTGCTATGTCCTGTCACCAGTGTACATCTGATTTTCCGCAGCAGCACGGCATGTGGAGAAGGACCTACCTCCATGGGACTTGGATTTCACCATGTGGTTCTGCTCCTACCCTGCAGGTCAAGGTGCCATGGCAGAAGTGTGGACCATTGTGGAGAGCGTGAAAAAGATCCTTGAAGAACGAAACTTGCCGACGAAGAGCTGATGGTTTGACGTGGAAATTGTATTTGTTTACCTCCCTGATGATCTGAAGATAAAACCAACAGGAAGCTGAGTCAAGATGGCACGCGTACCCATAGCGTGCCCTTCAACTGAAGGAGTGAAACGGTTGTCTTCCAGCTGGTGCCAAACTGAAATGTGGTACGTCACTGCAGAGTTTCCAAAACCAAAGCCAAGAACACGCTGCTTTAGTGTGGTGGGACAACTCTGTGGTGTCTCACAGGGAGCGAGCAACGTTCCTCTAGGCCACTCGGCCCCCAGTATTTCACGTGCACTCCTTCTGGTGACGGGGTCGCAATTGTGACAAAACTTCTCTACGCCATTGTAGATAAGCAGGCACCTCTTTATTGCAGCGCTGGGGAAACACAGAGGACAGCTCCTCTAAGTGTGCTCTGAAGTCCATATGTTTTCACAGCCCGTTTATACATCTTTAACAAAGCGATATTACAAGATTATACAAGTATGCATAAAACATCCACTTTTTAATTTGCCTTTTACTGTGATTGGTTCCTAACTACCATAATACTTCATACAAGACATTGATTTATTTCAAAAGCTTACCTCTACATAATTTTGGCTTGCAGAAAAAATAAAAGTTATGTCCTAATCCTTATCTTATCACAACTATTCTTCATGTCATTGTCTAATCTTTATTTTATCACAACTACTCTTCTTCATGTTATTGTCTAATCCTTATCTTATCACAGCTATTCTTCCTCTGGTATGAACCTGCGGACGTACCTTCTCTAAGTACTTGTACACATATACCTTGTAGTTTTAACTTTGCAGTTTAAACAAATACCTATTTAACTACTCTAATCAATCAAAATGTTCTCTTGACTGCAACACTTTGAGGAGGCTGCTGGAGGAATTGCCAGTGTATTTTGGGTCCAGTGGCTCTCCTGAGGGCTGCTGATGGGGATAATCTCAGTCCTTCCCGGTCTGTCAGTGTGGAGACATCCCAGCTCCCCAAAACCTGGTCTGTAGCTTTGATGGCTTCACCTTTCCAGCAGGAGTCACTGTCCAAAAAGCTTTTCCCCTCCAGAAACTTAATTAAAAAAGAGCTTTTAATTCTGCCCCTGAAAAACTGCCACTTGTAGCTGTTCTGGGGGGCTGTTTGTGCCTAACATCATTGCTACATTGCTAAATCATTGCATCTGTGTGCTGTTTTTATCAGAGATAGGGGAAAAAAATGACTGAAAGAAACTTAGCCTTTGCCCTTTTGTATCTATTGACTGGATAGGGATGCAGACGTCAACTGTGAACCAAAATGACGCCTGCCCAACTGGGTGCTCCAGTCAGGAAATGAACAGGCTGGGCCCTTTGTGGAAAGCTAGGCTGGGTGTTTCCCAAGGGAGCGAAGTCAAGCTTTGCCTACCGTGGTCTTTTTTGGCTTGAAAATGAACCGACTGGCACAAAAAATTGGGAAATCCTGTGAACTCTTGGGCCAGATCAGCCAGGTCTCTCCCAGTCCAGCCTTTCCTTGGAAACGCAGTCCTGCCCCTGAGGGAAATGGGAGCAAACTGGGTCTGTCGAACCCGTCGCTGTAGCTGAGCACTGCTGACCCAGAGAGTTCTATTTTCAACCAGACCCAGTCGAATTTAGGGCCTCCGGTACAGACTCTGCATCCTGCCAGCAGGAGCAACCTTCAGACTGCTACGCACGAGGGAAGAGGTTATCGGGGTATGTTTGCTTTCCTTATCTATTCCACACAAATAAAAACTTCTGAACTTTCCCACTTTTGGCTCTTCCACTGACAGATACGTGGGGATTCAGAGCTCCTTGGGGAAGGATCCTCCTGTGAGCCGAGCCTGTGGTTCACGCGAAGGGCTGTAGTGGTGCCGTGGTTGTGAACTTTGCATTTTGTGGAGTTACCTTTGTGGTGTGACCTGCATCGTTTACGCACGTTCTTCGCATGGTAAAAGCTTCTGCCTGTCAGGGGATCTTACTTTAAGCTTATTGAAGGCTTCCTGATTTCCATGAGGTTTGTAGTGAAGGTTGTTTCTCCTACTTGCAGAGAAATATGTCTGCTGGCGGGTGCAACTGCAACTTGACCTTGGGGCTCTGCTCTGGCTCTGCCGTGAATATCTTGTGTGCTTGGAGTTGCTTATCCTTTCCTCCTTGTCCGTGACTTGGCCATGCAGAAAATCCGACAGTAAGGTTCCTCATACCAGCTCAAAACACGATGTCCTTGACAAGAGTTCCTCGGTAAAGAGTCTGGTTTGCAGGCCTGAGCCACTCCAGAAACATTGGTCACGTATCGTCTGGCTTCTCCTGGCACCAGCAAAGGCATACGGCGTACACTGCAGAGCACAAACCCTGATAATCCAGCAGAAAGGGGGGAACTTGGCGGTTTTAGATCCAGAACTTAGGCTGGGTTGCCTGATAGCAGAGGGAGCTGACACCACTCTTAGTGGGCTGATCTGTAAGGCAGAGAGACACTGCTAGGATTACAGAGTTGCCTCTCGGGCTTGTGGAGAGGCTTAAATTAAAGCTTGCAAAGAATGTCCAGATCCCTGAATAAAGGGAGCCAATTCTTTGTAATGCGAATCTATAGGGAAGTGATGGAAACGTATAGGTGAGCAAAGCCTGCAGGAAAAAGGGGAGCAGTTCACAGCAGCCCAAAACCCACACAGAAAATTCCTCCGTAGAGGACCTCATCTCTGCTGCAGAAACAGCTACTACTGGTGCTGCTAAATGATCCTCTGCTTAATTGCTGGGTTTTCTAATTGGAGGCGGGCCATGATAGCATTCCAGGTTGGGATAAACCGGTGCCCAAACCACCTTGCCTTCGGGGCAGATAGAAGCAGTGAGGTTGCTTTCGGATGCAGCGGCTGAAGCAAGAGCAGCTCCCGGCCCCGGTGCGGGAACGCATCCCCACCCACAGCCGGCTGGGCGCAGGCAGCCTGCGGGCAGGGACGCTTCCCTGCCTGCTTGCTGTGGAAAAGACAAGGCGGGGAAGCCCTGTCTGCCATCGTTTGGCTTTAAGAGGGGACTCTGGGACAACTTTCTAGGATGAGGTTTGGGGTGATGAGTGAAGGACCCAGTTCCCATTGCGTTTAACACCAGGGATTTGTGCAGGCTGGGCAAGTAAGTGCTGCTGCTGAGCTGAGGTCACCAAGAGGTGTCGAGGAATGACTTCCTCAAGGCAGACAGGCCGACATCTCTGTCCCCTGCTACTTGGTGTGTGTTTCATCTTCGCAGGGAGGCCCGAGATGCCGCCTCCCTGCTTATTCTTTTCCTTCAGCTCTTCTCTCTAAGCTGCACGCTGATTTTTCGTTTCGCTTTCCCATAAAACTCTCTGATGACCAAGGCAGCGTTCCCATGAAACCTGCTGCGTTGCAGTTACATTCACGCCGCTTAAAACTGTTTCTCTCAGCGCTGGCTTGGGAGCAACAATCAGCTGGGACAAAAGCTCAGCTAAAGCAGCAGCCTTTTCTACGCTTAGACCCAGCCTTGACCTGGCTTGGACGTGACTCTGAGCATCCATTTCTCCGGCTGCATCTCCCTGATCTCAAATTCCATGTGATCCCTGTGCTCCTCGGTGTCCCATCCCACACCTTTGTCCTGGGAGCCTGCGGGAGGAATACAGGCACCCGAACATAGTGGAAAAAACCCCCATCAAGTTTAAAAAAAAACCCCCATCAAGTTTAAAAAAAAACCCAAGTGAAAAAAATCTCCCTGCTTTTAGACTTTAAACAGTCGCGCCTCTGCCATGCCTGGTTTTGAGAGCCTGCGTGCGGCAGCTTCGCACCCCGAGGCTCCGGATTTGACACCCGCCTGCAGTGAGCCGGGGTTCGCACCTCGGCAAGCGGGGACGCCGCCTGCTTCGTATCTTCGAAAGCACGGGGCGGCAGGAAATGGGTTTTTTTTCTGCCCCGACCGCAGCGCGGCCGGGTGCTGGGAGAGGGCGGTGGCTGCCGAGGGGCGATGAATTGGTGGCGGCAAGTGAGAAGGTGGGGTTACTCGCCCAGGTGGGCTTTTCCTGCTCCGGCAGAATTAAAAATGCCCAAATAAAGCCCTGAGGAGCCAATCTTCCTTCTGTAAAGTTTACATAGCGGTTGCAGGACAAATTATAGCTTATATAGAGGTTGCAAGACTACAGCAGTGTGGAATTATTGTTACGTGCTTGCGAAGCTGGACCCTGGTGAGCTGGACAAGCTGTCGGATTCACTGGTGCTGCAGCCCCCTCTCTTTGAGTGGGGGGCAAGGTCTTAAATAAGGTGGTTCCTAGGCCTTAGGCTCCAAATCGCTGCTGCTAGCAAAGGAATTGCTGTTCCGCTCGTTTGTAACCCGCTGTGTTACAGAAAGCTGGCTTTGGGGTTTATCTTCTGCTCACTGCAGTTCTGCCTCCGCTTCCCCTTGGGTATGGCGTGTTCCTGCTTCCAGCAGAGCCGTAGCGAGGGATCTGAAGGGATTGCGGCCATCCCAGCCTCTGCCCGCGTGGTTTTGCTTGCCATCTGCATCAGCTTTTCTGCCTCTCCAGCCCTCCCGACTCAGAGACCTTAGAAAGCATCTGAGCTGCCGTGGCCACCGATAAGGACGGTGCCGAAGGACCCAGCACCGCTCAGCACAGACTCCTTGGCACCAACTGTGCTGATAGCTGGGCTTCAGCAGTGGCAACCTTGCAATTAAAACTTGCAGGTGCAGTGTTCTTGCCCTGGCCAGCAGCCTCGGTGAATAGTTTAAAAATTGTTTCCAGGCGTAATTGAGCTTAATTAGAAGCTGGAATTCCTTGGGGTTGGTGCTGCTCAGGGTTTCTGTACTTGTCGGGAGTCGCGCAGGGGCTGAAGATGCTTATTGATGCACGGAGCAGGGAGAGAAATAATCTGATCGGGGCAGTTGTTCCCTGATAGGTCTCACCCTGTCTGGGTTTTCATTCCTGGGATGTCATCCGTCAGATGGAGACTGGGATTTGTTTCTCTCTGGCTGTGTAGTGGAAACCCCGGCTTTGATGTCGTACCTCACTTTTCCGACTCTCTGGGGAGAAAACAGAGGATAAAGGGAACAGAGCCAGCAGAAAGCCTTCATGCCGGCCAGGATGACGAAGAATAAAGGTGACTTTTAGGCGTGTAGTCATCATAGTTAAGATAAAATCAATCTGCTCCTGACCGCAGACTCTGGGCTCTCTGGAGGCAGGACAGAGAGATGGGCTCTGTGTGGAGACTCATAACATCCAGCTCCATCAACTGCGACTGCAAAGAAACCCCAGTGTGAGAGCTGGGAGAGCCCAGTGTCCTCCTGGCCTGCGGACTGATGGCATGCAGCCTTCAGTCCCAAAAGTCCCCCCAGTTCGTCCCTCCAGCACTGCTGGCACGGCAGGCGAGCGTGCTGGGGCAGGCAGCGTGCCGCCCCGTCTTTCCACCGCCAGAACAAGGAGAAGCAGAATTCATGGCCTTGAGGGCACCTAGAAAAGCTTTATAAAAGGGATTTATTTTTGCACGGTTTGGAGAACCTTTCCTCGGGAGAGCCGTGCCCCCAGAGCAGCCCGAACCCCCCGTGCCTGGCTCTGCTTTCTGTCTCGCTTGATTTACACGGGTTGCTTGGGTGGTTTATAGCTTTGGAGAAATATGATTCACAATCTCGAGCATGATAAGGATGGGGGATGAAAGAAAAACCACGTCAGCCCAAAGGAATGCGGCCAGTAAAGAGCCCAGCCTATGGCTGGCAGGGGGAGATCATCTTAAAATGGGGCAAAAAGGTAACACTTGCCTGAAAAAATACCTGGAAACCACCCGTGCTTGCTGCAGGACTTCCCAGCTTACTTTGCCCACGCTCACGTCCCCCCCAAATCTGCCACAGCTGAGGTCATGGGCACTGGTCAGATGAGTAGGGGGACGCTTCATAACGGGGAATAATCGATGCCCTGAGCCACCGTGGTGCCTGCAGAACGCCCTGGGGCCACAGCCGCCCTCTGGATCACTGCCCCGGGGATAAGGAGCTTTTTCAAAAGCTTTTGCGGTGCAGGCAGGGTGTGACCTGGAGTGAGGTTGGTGCAACTGGAGCGCCTACGTCTCCAGTCAATGAACCCTGCCGTGGCTCGAGCAGAAAGTCAATATTGACCCTCCGCCAGCGTTTGCATGTGTCGCTGCTAAAATTACCAAAAGCAGAACAAAGCCCCGTGCTTCCCTGCAGCACCGGTTTTCTTCGCTGATTCTTAAAAAAAAAATAATAATTAAAAAACGTTGTATTTATTGGTGTTCGATTGGAAATCAAAGATCTGGGAAAAGCCATGGAGAGCTCCACCTCTGGCTCTGCTTTTTATCTCTCACTCCTCTCTTCCTCCCTGTCTCTGTAACCTGATAGATAGGATAATATAAGAAATATTCTTATACTCTTATCCATGTATATTGGCTAACTTTAGCTAGGATGAAGCTGCATAAGGATAATAGGATTTTAGTCTGTCCGAGGCCCACTTTGCTGGCTCTGCCTTGCAAGATGGGTGCACAGATAAGTTAACGAATCACCCCACTCAGACCCACTTGACAGTCAGGCTTTGTGAAAACAGGTGCACAGGAGCCTGAGAGACTACACAGCTTAAGTGACTGCTCCTCAGACCACTGGAAGACCGCTCCACATGCTAGTCGAGCATGCATGGGAAATGTAGTGAATATGTACACTTTTATGTCATGAATATGTATGTGTAAGGCACACAGAAGCTACTGGCAACCGCTAATTTGTTGAGCATACAATTTATGAAATGATACATGTGTGCTCCCAGCGCTGAATTAAAGAATGTCTTGCTTTCTAACTCTTACAAACTGGTCTTAGAAAGTAATTGAGCCAATGTTTCAGTAACATCCCCAGCATCCATCCTCCCCCGGAGCATCCCTCTGAGCTGGACCAGCGCAGGGGAGCAATCCTGGCACGGCTGCAGCAGCGTCCCCTGTCCCCACCGTGTCCCCACCGTGTCCCCAGCTCCTTGGAGGGGACAGTGGCTCCCCGGCGGCACCCCTGTGGTTTATAAACTGGAAATTAAAGCTGAAGCGGTTTTAAGGCTTGGCCTCGAAATGGGGAAGGTGGTGGGGGAGTGAAGAGGAACCAAAACCCACCGTGGAGGAACAGGCGGAGGGGTGAAGGGGAAGCGAAAGCAGCTGTGATTACTGAAAGCCCCACTGTGAAAGAGTGGGAGCGCTATCTTTGGGGCTTTCACTTCCCTGTCTGGGCAGGCTTTCCTAGCTTGGGTCTGTTTTTCCCCCCCCTCCCTGGTCTCTGCTCAAAAATTCCTCCCTGGGGTGGATGGGGTTGGTGCTGCTGCCCCGTCTGCTGCGGTGGCTCAGAGAGGACCAAACCTGGGGGTAACTGAGCATCCCTGGAGTTTGGGAGTACTGCTGAGGAGCCCTGCTGTGGTGAGGTTTCACGGTACCTGTTCCCTGTCAGCAGAAAATAAGCATTCAGCCATGAAAAGCAGTGATGCCCCAACCCCCCCTTAGTGGCAGCCTCCACATTTAGGTTTGGGCAGTGAAACCCTGGAGGTGCATGGGTTTAAGCCCAATTAGCAACCCTAATTAAAGCAGGGGAAGACTAAGAGGGTACGACGGGTTTGGTGGTTCATGGGGTGTGTGGTGTTGGAAGGAGGGAGGTGGCTGTGGGGCTCAGCGACCAGCTGTGAGCTGGTCCCCTGCATCCATCAGCTGGGCTGTAGGAGACAGAAACCGCTGTAAAATCTTTAGGGTAAATCTTTAGGGTGGTGTCACCATTCACAGGGGGATGGACTGAGTCCTTGGTGGTGGAGAATGCAGCCCTCCAGATGGTCAGGTTTGCCCTCTCTGCTGTGTATACGGTAAAATAATACATCATTATATAGCAGCTCTGGTGGGGATGCTCCAGGATGGCCCAGCTGTGAACCTGTGCTCCCAGCTTGCCCTGCCTGAAGCGAGTTTTGCAGAATACACTGGTTTCCCTTGTTATGTTTCCCGGCTCCTGTTTTATGCAATGGCTCCTTGCTCGCTCTGTCCTGATAGTGTAAGGTGTGAAGGCCAAACCACCCTGAATCTTACAGCAAAAATAAGCATTCCCCAAACACATGGCATAGGGAAAAAAACCCAAAAACAACAAACAGCATTCCTCCCATAAACACGCCCATCATTTTTAGCCTATTTCAGGATTTCTGACTTTAAAATGCCCAGGGCCCATCGTGCCAGGGAAGGAGCATCCTCATCCCTGCAAAACCTCATGCTGAGATGTGAGGGGTGTCTGCCTTCCATCTAAAGCCTTGATTTTCTCTTCCCGCTCCTCCATTAATGCTGCTGGGTTAATTTGGCCCCTATATTTCTTATATAGTAGCTTTAAATCCCACAGCAAACAGCTCAACATAGTCAATCCTATTTCAGAGATGGAGGAACCGAGATGGGGAGGGAGGCAGTGACTTGCCAGGTCAAGGTCTACATGGGGAAGGAGATGCCGAAGAAAAGGGGCTGAGGGCTTTCCCTCTGAATTAAACTGGTGCAAGAAAAAAAATAATAATATAATTAGGGAGAGAAACTGGCAGAAAAGATAAAAGTCACTCCCTGAACACAACTTCTTTTGTCCTGCGGGTGCTCAGCAGATAGATCACTGGTGTCGCTGGGTCAGATGCTCTGGAGCTCTTCCAGGCCTGGACGGTGTTTAAATAGTGAGGTTATGTACCTGGGAGATTTATTTCATCTGTTAATTGGTTGTTTACACGACTCGGGAGCTCTTTGCTCATATTTGCTTTGCTGGCTCACTCAGCTGCTGAAAATCCCGGCCGGCCGCATCTCGGCTCCAGTGCTTCCCTGCCAGCCCCTTTCCAGCATCACCAAATCCCCCCCAGAGCCGGCATCGCTCCCGGTGTGCGGGTGGGATGGTCCAGATGCGGCTCCACCACCCCAACATCTCCCCATCTTCCCTTTCCCTCCTGGAAAACAGGAGCAGGGTCCTTCCTGGCCAGGGCGGTGGTGGAGGTGGACTCCCCCTCAGCTGGACTTTGGGGCTCCCCTGCTCCCAAGCACCCTGCCAGGCCCAGCAGAGGATGAGATGCAAAACACCACAGTCATGGGTTTGTTTTTTCCTGATGTTATCTGCACAAAGCTTTGGAAGTAAAAATCAGTTTTCTTCCACTGCAGCGCTAAAGAAAAGAGGTTTGGAAACAACTGGCCAAGGGCAATGCTTCTTTCACACCTCCTCTGCTGCTGTTTTCTCCTTTAATGGTAGTTTTTGCTTTTCCCCAAGCCATGGGACTACTCTTGCCGGCATGCCTGGGCGATGGTGCCCGCAGTGTGCGACGGCAGACGGCCTCCTTTGCCAGGTCCTTGGGGGGCACTGGTGTGGCTCGGGGAGGTTTCTTTCCCTCCCTCGCCTCACCGTTGGAGCCCGCTGATCCTTATCTCCCTTCCCGTGCCGATAAGGAGCAGCCTGGGGGCTGATGGGGAAGCCGCAGATAAAGCAGGGGGGGGATCACGCCCAAGACGAGCTGGCATTGGCAAAAGCCCCCTAAAATTATGAAGGTGAAGGTGGGTGTTTCTAAGGCTGGCTCCCAAAAAGCCTCCCAGCTCCTGCAGCTGAGGGCCACCTTCCCGGTGGGGCCACTTGCCCGCTCCTCCGCCAGCTCTCGCCCGTGCTCATTGAACCGATGGCAGCCATGTGTGTTTGGGAGGAGCTGATGGGTGTTACTGCAGGAATGTGGGGCTTTTGAGTTACAAATGTGTCAACGACCGTTTTGCAACCAACCCGCAGTTTCTCAATCTGCTCCCTGCGGGCAACTGGAGATGCGCACTTAACTGGTAAATCAGAGCTGCCCCATGGCCTCGGGCCTTAGCAGCCATACGTGGCCATGTCTCCCCCCTCTCCTTCCTCCTGTCAAAGCTTGCATTAAAACTATAATCAAAACTATGCTGGGAGCAGTTCGTTTATCCTCTGGGATTTCTTTTTTCTTAACCCTGGACTTCTGAACTGCTTCTCACAGGTGGTACCAAGATGTGTTTCCAGGTGACATACCTGGAAAGTGGGTTTGTATTGCAACAAAAAAAAATAAAAATCAAAGGAAATGGGTAACTGCAGGTGCTTTGCAATACGGCAGAGAGTGAGAATTAATAAATAGGGGAGGTAATTTGAGATCAGGGCTTCTTCATCCCTGGGTGTCATCAGGGTGGCCTCTCCAAGCCCAACTGATGTGGTGTGAGCCCTCTCAAAGGCTCTTGCTCAGGCCTGGGAAGTCCCCGGGGACTTTGGTGACATCAATGCTGGCTTCCAACTGGGGCTGGGGAGCCCCCCGGCCTGGGAGGAGATGCTCAGGGAAGGGCTGATGGCAAGCAGGTATCCCTGAGGGAGTGCTCAGGAGTTTCACACATCTATTAATATTTTTTTTTTCCTTTCCAGGCACTGAAAATTGTTGCGTGGGAAGAAAGGGGTTTAGTGGTGATGAATGGCTTTGCCGTGTCTGCCAAACAGATGTTTGCTTTTTATGGGCACCAAACACCTGGGCTTGTGTTTCCTGGCTGGAAGAGTGAACTCCCCAAAAGCTGTTCACAAATACAAGCGAAAAAAATGGTAGTTTCAGGAAAAAAACCTGGGAAGACTGGAGGTGCAAAGCTGTGGGAGCAGAGGGGAGAGGCCAGGCTCAGTCCTCCGAGGTGTGTGATGTCCACATGCTGCCTCTGTCCCAGCCAAAGGGATTTTCCAGTGACCTGGTTGTGAGCAGGACACGCTCCATGCCTCCCGCTGGTCTTGCCTCAGCCTCTCTGGAGCCCTGTGGAACAGGAACTGGGCTGGGTGAGCATCCCTGAGCCCGGAGGCACCTGCTCAGCCCTTGCAAAGAGCTCGAAGGGGTCCCACACCTTCTCTGCTGCACCCTCTAATGAGGTAAGTGCTTGCAGAGTGGCATTGGGAGGCATCAAAGGATGCGGGTGCAAGTCTCATGGGGAACCACACCACGATGGATGCTCCCAGGTCATGGGGATGCTGTACTCCAGCTGAGAGCAATGCCCAGGTCTCAGCTCCTTGGTTTGCTTGTCGAAATCAGGAGGGGTTCCCATAACAGGAGGATTGCGATGTCCTCTTCTGCGTCCTTGGAGGAGCCGCATCTCAGCCGGCTGCTCTTCTGGTCTGTGAATCACGCACCGGTTAGCAGAAAGGAGATCTTCAGGGCTCCCTCCATCCCCCCCAATCCCTCTTGAAAACTTGATGGCTCATTTGCTCTTTGGCTTTGAAGCATTTCTTTTTCAAGCAACAATGCATTCATTTGTTTTTAATATTTTTCTGTTTGTTTTCTTAAACGATCCAGCTGCTTCTCCAAGGCGTTTCAGCCCCGGCAGCATCCTGCGGCGAGGAGTTCCCCAGCTGAACACACAGCCTTAACTCACCTCTGCCGGGGCAGGGATCTGGCACTGGAGCATCACCAGTAATTTTCCACCCGTCTCCACGCTGTGGAAATACACCCAGGCACGGAAAAAGCCTGGAAGGGAATAAAGAAGACACTTGGCCAAGTGCAGCTTGGCTGGCTCCCAAGTCAAGGAACGGCTTCAGGTTCATCTCCAGCTCGCTGGCAGCTTGGCAGGCTCCTCTGCCTTGGCTCTGCGTGGGCTGTGGGCTCCCCAGGGCCAGATCCGGCAGCACCCCCTGTGCTATATATGGGACGGGCCAGATGCATTGCGCCAGGCAGCCGCTGTGCCAAAACCCCGAGCGCTCCTGCTCTGACAGCTCCCTGTGCCCGTGGGTTCAGTGCAAGACGAAAATGGGGGGAAATGGCCTTTTTCGGGCTTTTTTTTTAATTATTTTTTCATTCTCCCTGCAGAGCAAATGGATTTGGAGCCTGCCTTGGGAAGGAGAAGGGAAAAACTTGGTTCTTCTTGTGGCTGAGCTCCACCAAAGACTGTGGTGAGGGCAGAGCGTGCAGAAGGCTGGGGGCAGCAGGAGGGAGGTGCTGAGTGGTCCCTCTATGAGACTGTAATTGCCCCAGCCAAATAATCATTAGCCCAATGAGCGAAAAGAGGTTTTTATAGGGGTAATAAGGTGTTCTAGTGTGGCAATCGCATGCCTGGGGCTATGTGAGGAGCTGCTCTTGCTCCTGCTTCAATACAGCCCCAGCCCGGGCAAGAGGGTCCAGGGCGTTTCCCAACTGTCCCGCACTAATCCAGCTTAACTCACCCCTACAGCAACAACCATTGGGACCCATCCCCGCCTCCCATGGCCAGCAGCTGGAGAGGATGAGATGTTCCCGGATGAGCTTTCCCCACACCCTGCACAGCCCCAGCAAACAAGGGAGGCTTCTCAAATCCCACCCGCATCCTTGGAGAGCTCCTATCCCCTGCCTGCCTCTGTGAAAACTCAGGCTCATGGGATGAAACAGGCTGGGAAAGAGACAGCAGGGCAGATGTGGCCAAGGAGAAGATAAGTAGAGAGTGATTACTCACTGCCTCTTGTTGTGTAAAAACCAGGGCAATCAAATGCATCCAGCAGCTGGCAGGTTCAAAGCAACTCGAAGGAGATGCTTCTCCAGAGAATTAAGCTGCAGAGCCCTTTGCAGGTGGGTCCAGGAGGCTGAGTATGGTTTCAGAGAGCAATTCCTGGAAGAGAAAGCCACCCAGGACACAAGGACCATCACCAGCTCAGCCTGCTGGATTGTGTGGAAGTACCTTCTGTTTGCTGAGGTCTTATTTTTTCCCCTGGCCATCTGCTCCAGCCAGTGACTGGGGAGCAAGAAACCCTACCAGCGAGGTGGGTTTTGAGGCTCAGCTGGGGCACATCTACTCAGCCGTGCTGATACCATCGTCTGAGCCCTGAGGGCAAGGTGACCAAGAGTGGACTAAGGCCTGGGTCTGGTCTTGCAGCCTTGAACAGAGCTGGGAGCAGAGAAGGGTCATTTGCTGCTGGTGGAGATAAGGGGAAGAGGATCTCCCCATTCCCAAGGTGGCCAGAAGGAGGTAAAGCCACTGGGATTTTGCCCCATGGGTGGAATGACTCAGTGGGAGCCAGTCACAGGAGAAACCACAAGGATCGGTTATTGGTGGAAAAACTGTCTTGTGAGGGCATCAAAGCAGCTCCCTGTGGGCCAAAACGAAGTGGGAGGGAGAGGAAAAGAGGACAAAGAGCTGTTGTGCTGAGTGAGGAGGGTTTTATGGCCATCAGCGCCCAGCTAGATGCTGCAGAACGGCGTTGAAAGCCTCCTGTCCTTCCACTCAAGGGCTGCTTCTGCCCATCCTGACAAGCCAGGAGAGGAAGGTCTTGCTCTCTGACAGCCCCACCAAAGTCAAGCCCGAGCCAGGCTATGTCTGTGTTACTCACCTTGAAACTATGTGAGTAAACAAAGAAGTCTCCTTTTCCTGGTCTCACCTTGGCAATTAAGCTGCACTTCTGTAGGCTGGAGGAGATGAGCCCTAATCCACCCTGGCAGATAAAGGGGATGGTCTTGCTCTCTGCTCTGGTGAGACCTTGAGCCAAACCACCCAGGAGAGGGCAAAACAACCCCAAACCCATGTCGCTCCAGTTAGTCTCCTCTGACATACCCTGCTGTGTGGATCTCCTTGAAGACACCCCACCGGGAGGAAAGCAGCCCTTTCCCACCAGCTCTGATGTTTCTATCGCTCAGTTTTGGTTGCTCAGGAGCAGTGATGCTCACGACTTGCTCTGTGGTGGCAGGGGAGTGGAGCAAACTGGTAAGAGCCCAGCTGAGAGACCTGTCACTGGCCAGGTGGATGAAGAGGTGGTTTCTGCAAGAGAGCGACCTCCCTGCCAGCACAGCAAAAGCCTCTGAGCTCCGGGGACTTGATGGCCACCACCAGCTGCGAGTCCCATCAGATGCAGCATCCTGACACCTTCTGCCCTGGTCCTTGGGGTTCCTGCAGGAGCTCGAGGGGCTTCCAGACCCATGGCTCAGTGCTGCTGGCAGCAGCTGAGCTTGGCTTTTCTCTAGAAGCCTTCATCTCTCTTGATGTCGTCTTCCCTGTCAGTACCACATGCTGAGGATTCCCTGTGGAAGAGGAGAAACCACCCTGGACAGTCCTAGAGAGCAATGTCTGGAGTGGGACCAGAGCCAATCCAGAGCCAGGAAGCCTTGGAAAAGACTTTGAAGGGTTTCCAGCTTTCCTGAGACAGCAGTTTCTGCAGGCAGAGGGCAAGAATGAAATGAGCTAACTCACCATGAAGCGTGGGTGTCCTCCCACACCGGGTAAAGGAGGGTCAGAGGCACCACAGCAATGCCCTGTGAACACCCTGGAGAGGTGACCCCACCTCTGACCCCAGCCAGAGGAGAACCAAAAATGGTTTAAAGACCATTTTTAAAAATCTCTTACCAGCTGATCTTTCAACCAGATCAGTTCCTGGGCATCTTCACCTCCCTAATTTCATCTATTATTGCTGGTGGAAGGGAAAGAAGCAGATGGGCAAGGGCAGGCTGGCAATAGAAACAGGGCAGATGGGGCTGGGATGGGCTGAAGCTACTGGGGAGCAGCTCCCGGGCTGTGGACCATAATGCCCAGGCAACCAGCTGCTTGCTCTGGGCCCTTGCGAGCCTGGTTCTCCTTGCACAGTTGTGCTTGGAACAAAGGAGCCTTCGTTCCTGGTGAGAAGGTTTTGTGCTGCGTTGTGCCATTGCCCTGGGGTCTGATGCAGGTAAGGGGAGGATGTTCAGCTCCATCATCTCTATGGAGAGGCTGGACCCTCAGCCCACCCATCCTCTCCCAGCTCCTTTGACAGCAAAAGGAAACGCCCAGGGGCTGTGCAAGCCAGAACTGCCTCCTTAGTCATCGCATCAAGCTCATTTGTGGCTATAGGTGGCATTTCCGAGGTGGCCAAACCACAAGTTTAGCAAGAAACGCAACCCCCAGTTGCTCTTGAGAGTGCTGAAAGCATCGGAGAGGTCAAAGGTTTCTCTCCGGGAGTGGGCCGGGCAGGCATGGGTGGGAGGAGAAATGGAGGAGAGTCTACGAGTTGCTGAGGTTCAAACCGGGTGACCTCAACCAGGGAAAAAAAAAAAAGGTAAACAAATCCGACAAAGAAACTGCGACTTCCTCGGGCTGATCTCTTGCAAGGCTTGCCCAGAGTTACATCATGGTGCTCATTAGGAGCTGCCAGCAGGAGTCCACAGCTCCAGCAGTGTCTCCCAGGACCCCTCCAGCCTCCTGGGGTGCAGCCGCCCCGCACAGGGAATCCCATGGGTACCGGTCCTCAACCCATCAGCCTGGCTTGGCTTTGGAGCCCAGGGAGGTGCGGGGAGCTAGGGCATGGGCCTGGCTCCTGCATGTGCGTTCTCATCTATGGCCAGGAGCTGCGTGGCCACGGCTGGCCAGAGCGGAGGGCAGCTCGCCAGCTTCCCCAGCTCATTTGTAGCCACATCCAAGCATTTTTCAAGATCACAGGTCTATTCCTCACTGTGAAGCACTAAGCAAGGTAGTTTCCCTGCCCTGCCTGCTCTCCTCCTCCTCTTCCTCCAGAGCAGCCTTTGGGGACTGCTGGGGGTGTCCCCGGAGGCGTTGGGAGCCGGGTGCCCAGGTGGCAAACCACGGCCAGGGCTGCGCCTTCCGGATGGAAGGGCAGGATGTGGAGGCGGCAAAAGGAGGGGAAGCTCGAAGGGAAACCCTGAGATCTCTGCTCCTGGGCGTGGGATCCCTGCAAAAGCCCTTTTCTCATGGCGTGGGAGGCTCCTCCGCTCCCCTGTGGGCCCTGGTGCTGGGGAGAAGCTGTGTTGTGGGGCTACCTTGGGTGTTTAATGGGATTTCCCGCAGTTGGAAGATCCAAACACACCGAGGCCGAGGCCGAATGAGTCCAGCTGCTGGCCTTCAGCACCTGAGCCACAAACCTTTGAGCCCATTTCATGATGCAAGAGCGATTTTCCTCAGCTTTGGATGGGTTTCTACAGCCTGTGAGCCACTCCAAGGGGCAAGTGGTAGCTCAGCAGCTCTGGCCTCCTCCCAGGACTCGCCTGGGAACATCCCAGAAGGAGGATTTCGGGCATGGCCTGGAAGCAGAGCGCTTGGCAGCCTCCCCCTGTCCCCAACGTGGCCGGTCTCCTGCCAGCCCCACTCCAGGAAGCCTCCCCGCCGTCGAGGGCACGGGGAGCTGCCAAGAGCCCTAATTCATCGCCTTCCCAACTGCCAAACGGTGGCTTTGGTTTTGCACTCGAGAAAGAAAATAAGAAAGATGGAGGGAAGCTGTGTTTTGCAGGACTGTGGAATAAATGCACTGGAAGCTCCATTACCCAAGGAAAGGTGGTGGTGGCAGGACTGGGTGCTCTGGGGACTGCTCAGAGGCTCCCTCTCCATGTCCTCCCCAAGGGTTTTCACCTCCTGTGGGAACTCCCTCACTGGGGAACAAAAGAGAAAAGAAACACCCGGGTTTGCTTGTTGGTGTTTTTTCTTTGTTTGTTTGAAGTGGAGGAGTGATGTGTGAATGCAGAAGCAATAATTCAATCAGGAAAGCTGGAGCTGGAGAGCTTTCAGCTCCCAAACCCTGCCCAAGCCTCAGCAGTTCGCTTTGTGCTGCTCATTCATCCGTGGGGTTATTTTTGTTTTCCTCCCCTTGGGAGAACAGGATTCAGTTTGTTTTCAATGTCCCTTGGCGAGCAGCTTGCTGAGGATATGGTTTAGCAGAGAAAAACCCTCTTGGCCAGCTGGGTCTGCTATGCCTAGGGCAGAGAAGCCGTGGTACTTCCACTGCCATCAAGGTCTGGGTGATGCCCGTCCTCTGGGTCGGAAGGTGGTGGTTTATGTCCCTTGGGAATTCCTACCTGCCCCACTGCTGCTGGGGGTTGGATATCTCATTATCTATGGGTAATTACCTAGAGGTAATGAGATACCTGCATCTGTGGTTTACTGGGTCTCATCGTTATTGCTTTCCTGGGGCAGAGAGTTGTGTGGGTTGTTTTGTTTACAAGTAACTGGAGGCCCTGATGTGATATAAATTGGAGTATTGAAGGAGACAAAGCTGACACAATGTTGGGCAAGCAACCAGACCTGCCTGGGCCTTATTTTCTACCAACTCATCCTAAAAGGTCATCTCACCCTGGGTGGAAGGAAGGAACTCCAGAGCAAGGAAGGGTGGGAAAAGCTGTAAAACTGTCCCCTGCCACCAAACCACCTCCTCGGGGTATTTCCAAAATAACCTCAGCCCTCAGAGCACAGAGTCTGGCTTCCAGAATGGAGAGAGATGCAGGACTGGGATGCTCAGGTCTCCTCCTCCCGCAGTTGGCAGCTCTCAAGGCTTCAACCCCATCTTGGAACCAAAAGAAATGTGCAGAAGGAGACCCTGACCTTCCCCTCCCTTCATCCCTGTTTTCATTCACTCCCCAGTGCTGGCCCTGGGTGGGGAACAGGCA
Source organism: Mesitornis unicolor (assembly GCF_000695765.1). NCBI lineage: Eukaryota > Metazoa > Chordata > Aves > Mesitornithiformes > Mesitornithidae > Mesitornis > Mesitornis unicolor. Next base: position 38,804 of record NW_010179228.1, read on the forward strand.
GAGTGTAAATTAAGAGCCTCCTTACAGCTCTCTTGCTCCAATTAGCTCAATAATTAGAACCTCATCAAGGACATTGCTGCCTCCAAGGATGTCTCCAAGGCGAGAGCTGCTAATGAGGCTGGGAAGTCCCTGGCGGGAGCCCTAGGTACAATGGGACTGGGTTAAAGCCACCTCTTGTCAGCTTGGACAAAGAGATGGGTGCTGGTGTCTCAAATACCCCATGGCACCCAGGGGACTGGCCTTCCAAAATGCCTCTTGAGCCAAAAAAAGCCACCACATCCTGTGGCAGGGGGGGGCGTGCCGATGCACAGCCCGGGCCGGGGAGCGGCACAGCCCCAACCCTCAGCCGGGAGCCTCCTGAGCTGCCACAGCCCCGCTTTGGCAAACCGCCTGCCACCTTCCCACGCCCGCTTCAGTTGCCACCGAGTAGAAACCGAAGAAATTTCCAGGAAACCTCCTCTTGAGGAAACCAGGGACAACTGCTGCCGAGTCCCTAAAATGGTGGGAGCTCTTTGGCAGAACCCACGGCCACCTCCCAGTGTCTCCCATTAAAGCATCCACAGGGACACGGGTCCTGCAGGCATCTCCCATTGCCTGCTTAGGCTTCGTGTGGCTAATTTGGAGGTTGTTAGGTGACTTGAGGAGGTGTGGATCCCACTCCAAAGGTACCAGGAGCAAAGCCAAGGCCTTTTTGGAAGGATGCTGTATTTGAAAACTTGGCAGCTGGGGAGTTTATGGGCTGAGGGTGACCTTTAAATGTCACCTCTCCATGTCACCAAGAGGTTACCCAAAGCCTCCCAGCTCTCTGGAGAGCACAACTTTATCAGGGAGCGAACCAAAGAGAAAAGGAAAGAGGGAAAAGGAATAAAGGCAAGATGCTGCTAGGCTGGGAAGAGGAGGCAGTCAGAGATCTGTCCCCATGTCACATCTTTGCTGTGTCCATGAGCTGGGTACCCCAGAGTCACCTGCCACCCATTGCTCACACCCCTGGCCTGCATCCCTCCAGGTACTGCCCTCCTCAAGGGGATTAAGTCCCCTTGAGGGGCTTAATTAGCACCGGGGCAAATTGGGGAGCACAAACTGGGACAAAACCAGACTCTTTTTTGGGCTACGGGAGCAGTGTCATGGCTGGGGACTTGAGCTCAAATCGCTGCCTGGAGGAGGGAGCCTGATGCCCAAGCTTCCCCCTCCCGAGCACCCCCATCCCTGTGAGGGCTGAACCCCAGAAGCGGGTGCCCCACCTTCAGGCAGCAGCGTTTGGGGACCCGGTGGCGGGAGCCGGTGCACGGGAGGTGGCGGCAATCAGAGGACTGCAGGTTTCCTGAGCGCCGGCAGGGAGCCCGAGCACGGCAAACCACAGCCGAAATCGCCCAAGCGATGAACCTGGAGATAGGCGCCATCGCTGCCGGGGCTGAGAAGCCTCAGGAAGAAAAAAGAGAAAACCACACAGCCCAAATGTGACTGATTCAGTCAAAACTTCACCGCCCTGGGCTCACATCAACCCAGGGCTGCTCCTCAGCAGCAGAGTCCCCGAGCCCCCCGCAGTGCTCGCCCACCTCCGAGGATGCTGGAGGGGCAAAGAGTTACAGCCCACTTCTCCCCGAAGGCCGTTTCCCCAAGTGTTTGTGTCTTTAAAAAATTCTAAAAAAAAAATTTTAAATTAAAAAATGAACTTTATAAAAATAGTGGTTTCTTTTGAGGTTGGTGTCTACCATGCTCACAGTGCTGGCTGGCCTCATGCCTCGGCAAGGGCCAGGTTTGTGGTGGCTCAGCCGATTATTTCAGTTGCTAACGAAGAGATGAATCACGCAGGAAGTCTCAGAGAGAAGGAAGGAAATTCGCAGCAAAGGAAGAAAACAGAGCAGGTATTTGCTTAGAGGACAGGTAGAAACACCCCCCCCCCAAACTATGCTCTAGGAAAGTGTAAGACCTTGAGTCATTTCAAGAGGGAGATTATGTTGGAAATGTGCAGTTTAGAATAAGTCATCATAAAAATACAACATCCTCTAGAAAACAGAGGAGGCTGGTGTGAAAACGTCGAGCCGCATGTCACAGCCTCTAGAAGTCTTTTTAGGAGGAAAAAGATATTACAGAAATTACAGATTTTTTTTTTTTTAAAAAAAAGCTCCATCAAACCAAAAAGTAGGGAGAAGATTTTGGTGAGATTTAGTCTTAAGAGTTCAGCAGCAGAGATGTGTCCAAATAGGGATGAGGAAAGGTGTTTCTGGCATTGAGTTAAGCAAATGTATTAACCAGCTCAAGCTTAAAGGGATTATCTGCCATGTCAAGTGAATCGCAATTCTGTCCAGAGAGGTAAAAGTTAACACTGAGATTTTTTTATGACCATAACTCCAGATAGTAAGCTTTACCATCCTCCCATTTGCTCATTTGAATATATAATAACTATTAAATGTTAGATACTAATACATAACATCTAAAAATGGAATATATCATTATTATTATATAATTTCATTACAACTTGACCAAATAAAAGACTATGGCAGCACATGATCGATGAACTCCAGACAAAGCAGTCGTGTGTAAACATCAGAGCTCAGGGACTGGAAATTCAGAGCCGGCTCCTCCCAGCTACTTATTTTCTTTGCAGGAATCAACTGGTGCTGCCACCAAACTGCTATAAATTAAATAAGACCGTAAGGGGAAAATAATGGTTGTGAGGCCAAGGAGAGGAGAATTCAAACACTGACTTCTTGCTCTTTGTTCAGTAAGGTCTTTAATCACCTGTATTTATAAGTAGGTGCATTCCTAGGTGCACTGGGGCCAAAAAGAGTGTGTACATCTTGGTGAGCTGAGGCTGGGTCAGATCCCTTCCTGAAATAACCCATTATCGCCCGCTCCTGACCAGCAATCATTGCACTGCTTTTACATTTAGTAAATGTAAAGCCCACTCTCTCAGGAAAGCCCCAAGGATACCATTTTTCACCCCTTTTCTTTTGCCACCCGCCATCTGAAGATGCTGGGAGGCTTTGGTTTCCAATAAAACCATGCCCAGACAATGGCGTTTTGAGGCACCTCCATGCTACACAAGGAGCAACTTTGACTGTACGGGGAGAAAAGGCTATTTGAAAAGTATAAATCTTTATTTCTCACTTAGAAATCTTTATTTCTCACTGCCGGTGGGGGCTGAACGCTGCCACCACTCCACTCCATGGCTTTGGGCAACTCACTCAATCTCCAGCATCTGTGTCACTGGGTTAGTCGTATTTACGGGCCTTTTACGGGGCTTAATTACTAGTTGGGGAATGTTTGCGAGGACTTTTTCAGATGTGACTCCTTGGATAAACGCTAAATGTTAATGCCAGCAAATAGACTTGGGACTGGACAGGGGTCCCCTGTGCACGGGGGGGTTAAATCCAGGAGGAGGGGCTTTTCTTTGCGGTGAAGTTGAGCGTGAGGGGCCCACCCTAGACCTCAGGTTCCCTCTGTCCTCCCTAATGGAAGCCACCTGCAGTGGAGACTCCCCTTAATGTGGGGTCCTCCCTAATGGGAGCTCCCCTTAATGGGAGGTCCTCTGTAATGGGGACTGCCTGCAGTGGGGGCTCCCCTTAACAGGGGTTCCTTCCTAATGAGGGATCCGTACAATGGGGGGATCCTCCTTAATGGGGACTCTCTGCAGTGGCGGCTCCCTTTAATGGGGGGTCCTTCCTAAGGGGGGGATCCTCATAATGGGGCTTCCCCCCAGCATAGGCTCCCCATGCGGCTACTCCTCCATAACGAGGGGCTTGCTGCAACGGGAACCCTTCCATAACACGGGTTCTCCGTAACTGAGGGGGTGTGGGGAGATCACCCTGTACCGAGGGTCCCCGCTCCGAGCACGCCAGGCCGAGCCCCGAGCAGCTCAGCGCACATGTGGCGGGCAGGGCTGGGCTGTCCCGGCCCGTCCCCTCCTCTGGC
>NW_010179229.1:0-62237 GCF_000695765.1 Mesitornis unicolor
TGTGTGTGTGTGTGTTTTTCTCTCTGTGTGTATATATGCATTCATTTTTATTTTTATGTGTTTTAGCCTCCATAATGGTTCTTCTATATTGCCAAATAAGAAGCCAATAATTAAAGAGTAATTTCGGGTCTTAAACTACAAGTGTTTTTGTTGCTGTACATAACTTGAGCTTACAGACTCAGAGGAGGCCAAAGGAAGGGCTTACTTTTAAGGGTTTGTGTCATTTTCCTTTTGCTCTTATAAAGTATGGATTATACAACGTATAACCAAAGGCTTAATATATCCATCATATTTTTCCATTGAACTCCTCCTCATCAGGATGTTTTTACCTTGGAGAAAAATCAGCATTAGAACAGAAATATGGGGTTATGTTTTTTTAACAATGTGATTAATCCTAACCAAGACGTAAGGTGTATTCTTAGTTACTCGGAATGCTTGAATTAGTATGACTTTCTAAAATTATCTATTCTAATTTAACCAGACAGTACAGGCTTGAAGGGTATGAGTGCATGACAATCAGCTTTAATATTCATGTAATGCGAGACATCTTACCAGACAGCAGAATGTTTCTTTTTTTTTTTAACCTACAAATTAATATATTTATTATTTGATTCACTTAATTTTCTAAGTTGCTTATGCAAACATAGCATATCTTCTACATTATTCAACTAATTCTTACTAAGCTACAGCTTAATATCTTCTGTATCTATGTATTGCTTTTCAGTGCTTGCAACGTTTTTATCTCCGTAAGAACTTGCAGTAGTTTTCATATGGAAGTTATTAAAGGACCTGTGAAGAGGAAGAAGCCCTAGATAGTTGTGAAGAGATATGTCCATGGCAGCTGGACAAATAACAAATAGAAAAAGTAGAAAAGCATGGGTGGTTTTTTGTTGCCGATTTTTCTGGTGGTTGGCTGGGAGTTTTTTGGGGTTTGGTTTGTTTGTTTGTTTTTTAAATTATTATTATTTTATTATTTTATTTTCCTCTTGGTCCCCCATCGTAAACTAGAATTGGACAAAAAGAAAATGAGGACTTTTCACGTACTAGTCAGTAAACTATTTGACAAGATATGCAGTCTGTTGTTTGAGTTATATTTAGTTTGTGTCATTACTGATGGTTATATATCATCAAAGGAGATGATTTCATGCAAAAGCAGCATACTCAGGGGACAGGAGGCAAAAGGTGGAGAGTGCTGAAACAAGGATATCTGCATTCCTTATGCTTACTTTCTCTCTTTCTTCAGTAAGCAAACAGCACGACTGCAGACAGCAAAACAAATGAGTGAGGAGAGGAGGAGACAGATGGTAGAGCATTTTTAATACTAATGATAGGAGCTTCTAGAAAATGCCACTTATAGTGTGAATCACAAACTTCTTACATATAGTAGCTTTTTTTTAGGGGAAAACAAAGCAACCCAACATTTCATACAGGAGTTTAAATCTAAATAATTGTTATGTGAAGATTAATTAATGAGAGAAGTAATTACAGTCCCATTAATTTAGAGATCATGACTTATTTCAGTGGGGAGTATGTGCTTTTGTGGAGGTTAGGTGCATAACCTTTGAGGATATGGGCTTCGGGACCCCATGCTGTATAAGCATTGTTATCAATGCAAATATTTCTTATGAAAGTATTGCATATATTTTCTCTCACATGTGATGTGGAGGAATGAAGAAAATACTACTCAGACAGTCTGAGAAAGAGTGAAATAAATTAATTAACCAGTGATACTGCCTGAACTGATGTGCATCAAGGTGAAAAAGGACGCTTGAACACTTTCTCTGATCTAATGAATGTTAAAAACGCTATTACTGTTTTTCCTTTTTTATTCTAAATATAAGGGGGGAGAGGTGTTTGCTGCTTACATTTTAGTTGTATGCTTGCTTAACTTAACATTTTACTTACCATATTTAGGCACAGAAGCAGGCACAGAAGGTTTTCCTCAAATGTCACAATCATGAAGAAAACATATGTCTATTTTTATTACGTATAATATATATAGTTATAGATTTATACCACAAATTCTTTCACTGATTTATGTTTCTTTCTATGTATTTTTATATATTGTGCATATCTATAGCCAGCTGTCATTTGTCTAGTACAAGGAAGACATTGATCTGTTACAGCAGGTCTAGAGGAGAGCCATGAAAATGTTCAGAGGGCTGGAGCACCTCTGCTATCAAAACAGGCTGAGAGTTGGCAGTTTTCCACGTGGAGAAGAGTAGGCTCCGGAGAGACCTTGTTGCTGCCTTATGATATATAAAGGAGGCGTATAAGAAAAATGCAAAGAAACTTTTTACCAAGGTCTGCAGTGACAGGACAAGCCATGACAGTTTTAAACCAAAAGGAAGATTTGGACTGGATATAAGAAAGACGATTTTTACAATGAGGATGGTGAGTCACTGGGACAGGTCACACTGAGAAGCTGTCGATGCCCTGTCATCGGAAGCGTTCAAGGTCAGGTTGGATGGGGCCTTGAGCAAGCTGATCTATTGTAAAGTGCCCCTGCCTATGTCAGGGGGTTGGAACTAGATGATCTTTATGGTCTTTTCCAACCCAAACCACTCTTTGATTCTATGATTCATGTGCACATCCTATGTATTTATATACTTACATAAATTAATCTACTGAATACATTACCAAATATTTGCAATAAATAACTGCAGTAAAGAATTTTTAAAAGCATCTGTTTCAGTAGGTATTTCTCTCACTTCTAAAAACAGAATTGTATTTTTACTGTCTGCTCAGAGTTGCTAGGAAATCTATGTTTAGTAAATTGAATGTGGGCATATTTCAAATCTTGAGGTTATTAAAATCAACATTTCTATTCTTCCATACATTCAGGTAGCAAAAAAAAAAAATCCTCATTCTTAAAGTAAGCATCAAAGTTTAGGAATTACAGAGAAAAAATGCTATCTGGAAATCTAAGAGAATGGATTCAGCTCATTATCCTAAAAATATTGGTTTAGATCTAATTTATTACATGGTCTGCCTAGATATTCTCAGAGCACCTGAAGTAGTGGGACTGTTAAGTGAAAATTAAAGGAGTCAGTTTAATTTTAAGAGATTTTTCCTCTACTGTAATGTAATGTAATCCTTTGAGGCGTGGGGTATTTCTGTTTGATGGCTGCATCGAGTCAAGCATCCCGGTTACATCATTGATTTTACCTGTTCTACACAAGAATCAACGGAGCTAATCACTATGAGCTTGCTAAATTGGAAACTAGAATTTGCAGTGGATGCTGTAGGTAACAGCTGCTGACATATTTCTTACAACTAACGAGAAAACAGAAGAGTGCTTGATTCTCTGCATTTTCAGCACATTAAGATTCGTCTGAAGACAGAGGGTACTGCAGCATATCCAGGATGAAGCTTCTTGGTATCAAACGCTATGCCAGGCTCTTTGATATCATCTCTACGTTGAGTGGCACAGGGTGTTACTTGAATTAGCTCCAATATAGACAGTAGTCTAATGTGACTAACTTCAAGTAAGTTAATTTACTTGTGTTCCTGAATATTGGGTAGATTTAGTGGTTGCAGCTATAGCCTTTTCTTTTATTATTATTTTCTTTTCTCTGAGTTTTGGTCATTCCTAAGCATGAACTGAAACAGAAGCCTAGCTCTACACACTATAAACAAACCTTTTGTCACTCAGTGATAAAAAAATGCAGACATTTTTCCTGTGAAAAATGGAACTGGGTGAAAAACATGAGCCTGCTGAAGACAGTAAACAAATTCTTCTTTACAGCAGTGAGGAAAGGATTTTACTCACTGTCTTTTGATTCTTCTTTATACAGAACTAGCTCAATATCAGACCTCTTATCAAACATGTCCACAGAATACAACATGGGTGACATGGCAGGTTTTGGAACCATAGAAATCCCTTCTGTATTTCAAATCCAGAATCAAAAGAATTTTCCATTAAATCTCAATAACATGGTAATATTAGAAAGTGATAGTCAGCTTAGACATAATCTTCTGAGGCAAAAGGATCTTTGGGAAAGTTGAGGATATCTGCCTTATAGACAGACCTTTATTTTTTGCAGAAATAGTGGAAAGGACAGAGCTGTACAGGAAAGCAAACAAACCAACTTTTCAGAAATCCCCACATGAATCACACCTTAATGAGTTCAAAAGAAACATTCCTCACTTTGACGAAGCTCTAAAATATACCCATACTTGTTCCCATATTCCCTGCACACTCAATGCTCCAAGGTTCAGAGCTGTGGCAAACAATGACAACCAAAAAATAGCAGAAGGCCTTTATATATGGTTTTCTGACATGAAGCAAATGCAATTCAATGCTGACAAATGCATGGTGTAGGAGCTTGGTTGCCAGTAGAATAACAAATAGAAAATTAATAAAGTGTACTAGGCTGAGAAGACTGCAAGTCATCTTAGCATGTATAGACATGCTGGATTTGCAAACCCTTTGCCCTCTTCTTTCTATGTCTAGTGTCGATCTTTTTTATTATTATTTGGCTCTGTCCTTTTAAAAATCCTTTTACTTTATTTGTTTGTTTGTTTGTTTGTTTCGTATGCCCTTTCCTTTTCATTGAACAGGTGCCCACAGGTTACATTATATATAGTCTGTCTCAGTGGCTGGTATAACCTGCCATAGTATGTTTGATAACCCACACATCACTGAAATTGAATATAGTTTTAATGCAGTTTTACTCTAAAGGCCGGATTTAAAGATGGTCTTACAGTACTTTGTGCTTCTATTTTTTACGGCTATACAATACAGAATATGGTCAATTTACAAATAACAATATCTATGCCTTTATTTGAAATTGATCCTGTGTTCTCAAAACGAAGCTGTTTTTCTTCCTTCTCACATATAATGACAAACAATACATTTCCTCATACACATCACACCTTGTGTGGCCCTGCTGTTCTTGCAATCTTTATTCAGACGTGATTCAACATAGAACTATCATTTCTACTGGATCAGGTCTACAAAAAGTTTGGCACTTAATTCTAATAATTAATTTTTAATAAGTGTAAAAGGATTAATCCTTATTAAAAAAAATAGAAAGAAATTAAAAAAGAAATGCGCCTCTCTGATGACTATACTACAGTACAGTGAACTCTGAGTTGTATAAAACTGTGTTTCAAATAGTGTTACCTGTATATGAAATGTCGGCCTTAATAGAGATACAGCAATCAAATATATCAGCATATTAGGATATCCAAAATGTATCAACACATTAGGATATCCAGTTTTCGACAGTGAATCATGAGAATGTTTTAGCTGACATATATTTTTAAAAGGTAAGGCTTTCCCTTCTAATAGGTAGCTTATTTGCAAATAACTTACATGTCTGCAGATACTAACCAGAGTAAGCCAAATTATCATTCATTAATTAATCTTCAAATAATCCTTCCTTAATGAAAATTATTTATAATGCTTTATGTAAAAGTAAACTATCATATCATATAGTATTTAGGGCTTTTTGTTGCTCTCTCTTTGTATATTTTTTTTCCCTGAGAATTCCATCCATCACACTGTGTTTTACAAAAGTAAAAAGACAGAGGTGGTTTATTTTTACATTTTTTACATCAAGTATTTTAATATAGAGCCAGTGTGGGGTTTGTATAAAAGCAAGAACATGTGGGGGGTTTTTTTCTTTAATTGTGTGCAATCTCCAAGTGTGAAATTGTAACTCTGGTAGTGTTTTTGAACCACCATAATGATATGCCTTCTGATGAACTTGGTCAAATTTAATGGACAGATAATTAATACTTAGATGACACTAACAGCATATCATGTCTGTAAGTTGGGAGGGTGCTTTGGAAGCAACAAGTCATTTCAGTAGCAAAGTGGTAAGTTAATAAGAGATGTTCAAGCTATCAAAAACTTGACAGGTGACTACATTCTTTAACTGGAAGCCTGATGAATTTATTAATTATTTTTTTTAAATTGTATGAAAGCAGGAAGGTTTCCGTGGTTTTGTAATGTTTACAATTTGTTTTCCTCTCAATTTCATGTACAATTACAAAATCAATATTTTCTTTGAAATAAAATATGCCAAAGGAATCCAGTACTTAAGTTCTTGTTTCACTTCTTAGATCTAAACCATTGCACTACTGGTGTATACTGGTGTGAAATGCACCACCAAAAACTGCGTTGCTCTTGTGTAACCCAGTGTTTGTTTTAGCCTTTAAATTTTGAGTTTTCTACAGGAACAGCAAATGCATTTGGGAAAATTTTATAGCAAAATTAACATTTTGTAGAAAACAAGTCTAACGATGACAAGTTGAAGCTTGACTCTTCTGTCATATGACATCTTGACTAGTTAGAGTGAAAGTGGGAAGTAGACCAAAAAAAATGTGTTTTTATTGTAGTATGTTTGCTGCGACATACAAAACTTTCTGGTGATGGGAAAAAAAATAATTATAAATTCTATTTTTTGCTAAGAAGAATAACATGGGAAATAAGAAATCTTTCTCAAACTGATCCCAAGATATGAAGGACGTAATACTGGAAATAAATGGGCACAAGCTGGAACACAGGAGGTTCCACTTCAATTGGAGAAGAAACTTCTTCTCAGTGAGGGTGACAGAGCCCTGGCCCAGGCTGCCCAGAGAGGTTGTGGAGTCTCCTTCTCTGCAGACATCCAAAACCCGCCTGGACGCCTTCCTGTGTAACCTCATCTGGGTGTTCCTGCTCCGGCAGGGGGATTGGACTGGATGAGCTTTGGAGGTCCCTTCCAATCCCTAACGGTCTGGGATTCTGTGATTCTGTGATTCTGTAAAGAAAAATGCAAGGTTATTTTTCTAAAAAAAATCCTAAGCAAACATAACTAAACCAAATGAAGTATATGGATAAGGCAAATGGATATCTGCATTCTGGAAGGACAGCATTGTATTTACCTACAGCGACTGCATCCTAACTTCTGCATACATGTTTTAATTTTTACATGGAAAAATAGAATTTTATATATAATGAATTTCAGTCTAAAACTTCTAATCATACTCAATGTATTTAATATTTGAAAATAATTTATTTTAATAATAATTAAATAATTTTTAAGCGCACAGAGTAATTTAAACCCAAAACATTGTTATCAATATCCATAAAAGGCTAAACAATAGCTGAAAATGCCAGACTGTAAAACTTCACATAGATCTTGAAAAAAATAGCTATTTTGGCAGTTCAGTTTTATACAACAGTAGTCAAGAATTTCAGTACTTGAAAGAAAAAAGTTGATTCATGAAACTAACAGGATATCTTTTAATTCTTACTTTTTTATTAACTATAACTAAAGGTAGCATTTTGATTGTCCCATAAAACAAAAGCCTCAAAGCTCTTACGTTGAAGGTTTTTTCTGATGCTGGATGAAAATCACACCCAAACCTGACATTTCCCATGGAACTGCTATTTCAGATGTTGCCAAGCTTTTAACAATACAGTCATCAAACTTAATGTCATTTGTGACATTCACATACGAGTAACACTAATTAAAGACTTCAAAGTGAACAACAGCATACTTTATTTGCATCAGTAGACAAGGGAAGAGAGTGGATGTCATCTATCTGGATTTCTGCAAGGCCTTTGACACGGTCCCCCAAAACATCCTTTTCTCTAAGTTGAAAAGATATGGATTTGATGGGTGGACTGTTCAGTGGATAAGGAATCCAGAGAGTAATGGTCAATGGCTCGATGTCCAGATGGAAGATGGTGATAAGTGGTGTCCCTGAAGGGTCTGTACTGGGACCAGTGCTGTTTAAAATCTTCATTAAAGATATTGACAGTGGTATTGAGTGCACCCTCAGCACATTTGCTGATGATACCAAGCTGGGTGGTGAGGTTCATGTGCCAGAGGGAAGGGATGGCATCCAGAAGGACCTGGACAAGCTGGAGAAGTGGGCCCAGCTGAAACTCATTAGGATCAACACGGCCAAGTGCAGGGTCCTGCATCTGGGTTGGGACAATCCTCATTACTGATACAGGCTAGGAGGTGATGTGCTGGAAAGCAGCCCTGAGGAAAAGGACTTAGGAGTACTAGTAGATGAGAAGCTGGGCATGAGCCACCAATGCACATCTGCAGCCCAGAAGACCAACCGCATCCTGGGCTGCATCTAAAGAAGCGTGGCCAGCAGATGGAGGGAGGTGATTCTGCCCCTCTACTCTGCTCTGATGAGACCTCACCTGAAGTACTGCATCCAGCTTTGGAGTCCCCAACACAAAAGGAACATTAAAGCGCCAGAGTGGGTCCAGAGAAGGATCACAAAGATGATCAATGGGCTGGAGCAGCTCTTCTACAAAGACAGGCTGAGAGAGTTGGGGTTTTTCAGCCTGGAGAAGAGAAGGCTCCAGGGAAACCTTATAGAGGCCTTCCAATACCTGAAAACCGTCTCTAAGAAATCTGGAGAAGAACTGTTTACAAGGTTATGTAGCAACAGGACGAGAGGTAATGGTTTTAAACTAGAAAAGGGTAGATTTAGACTGGATATAAGGAAAACGATCTTCAATATGAGGGTGATAGATCACTGGAACAGGCTGCCCAGAGAGGTGGGGAAGGCCCCATCCCAGGGGACATTCAAGGTCTTGATGGGGCTCTGAGCAACCTGATCTGGTACCAATGTCCCTGCTCACTGCAGGGCTTGGACTAGATGAGCTTTAGAGGTCCTTTCTAATTACCACGATTCTATGATTATTAAGAAAAGAGATATCTTAGTCTGGAGAGAAGGAAAACTTTCACTTCCATGAATGAGTTCCTTTTTTTGCTTTTACTTTTTTACTTATTGGTGTACATTAGCTGTTTATACGGTCCATTACCTCTGAAAATTTGCAGGAAAATGAATATAACTATGGCTTACATAGCATCTAGTAAGAACTCACTGCAAATGTACAAACTATTTCCCAAGTATTCCACACTACTGTGCAAATATTAATATACGAAGCTTTGTGTCATTCAAGTGTCATACAAGCAGTTGGTGGTACAAGAAGGTTCATGTTCAAGCAAACGAGTAATCCTGGATCCTGCATAGTTCTAATTATAAGACATCCCTATTGTTTTCTGTAACATTTCATGATATAATAGTATTTGGAAAATGACTGTATTAAGAGCATGACATTTACTGCAGTAAATAAGCTTTTCATATGTGAAGTAGTTTCACTGCAGGTTATTGTGCAAAATAGAAACTTCAGAAGCAGACATCAGTTAACTTCTTTGGCATACTACCAATCTCAAGTTATTTTATTAATCTATGAAGTTTCTTATTGAAATAAGAAATAGAACACTCAGCTTCTTTCTGCAATCCCACGTTTTGTCCCCTTTATGTTACGGTTTTATGGGGGTTTCAGTTCCAGAGCACCATTTTGCTTCACCTGTGTTGCAAATGGTTTTTCAGGTTATGTTGATTCTTACGTCATTCAGCCCTATTGGTTCATGTATAATTAGTAAAGGATGCATATTGTATGACTCTAAGGAACTAACTCTCAATGTTTGTGAAAATTTTTGTGCCGTTGTGGTGAGTTGATCTTGGTCAGCTGCCAGACACCCAGCCAGTTGCTCTCTTACTTCTCCCCAACCCCAACAGGAAAGGGGGAGAAAAAAAGATGAAAAAGCTCATGAGTGAATATAAAAACACAGAGGTCACTTAACAACTACCATCGTGGGCAAAACAAGAAGACCTGGGGAAAATTAATCTCCTTTATTACCAATTAAAAATAGAGTTGGACGGTGAGAGACAGACAAAATCTAAATCCCATTCCTCCCACACTCCTTTTCTCAGGCTCAGCTTCACACCTTCACTCCCAGCTCTTATACCTCCTACCCCATAACAGCTGCTCTCTGCCGCTCCTTCCTCCTCATGCTTCTCCCTTACTCAAGTGCGGTCCTTTTCATGGGCTGCAGTCCTACTGGATAAACCTGCTCCAGTATGGGCTTTCCACAGGCTGCAGTTTCTTTCTAACTATATCCAGTTTAACTTGTGTCTTCTGAAATACATAAAGCACAGAAATTGCTTATACAGATTACTACAATTGCAGTTGGACTAGATGATCATTGTAGGTCCTTTCCAACTGAACTATTCTATTCTGTTCTACAGGTATTACAGTGATGTGCTACTCTTTTTAAAATTTTTTTAGAGTCAATCTGTGGGGTGCTCACAACAAATAACATTTTGGTGTATAGTATATGAAAAAAGAAAATAGAGCTGAATGAAATCTTACACAAACCAAAAGCGTATTACTCTCCCTTGGAAAACACAGCCAGCTCCCCTGTTTTTTTCTAATGGTTTCAATAATGTTTGGTTTTATCCAGATTCTTTTTATCTTTTGATAATTTTTGTTTCCAGTTTCTCCTGGAAGTGGGAATCTAACTTATCTGAAGGGCTAATGTAGCTATATTATAATATTACAAGTACAGACTAACTTTTCTATGTTGATTATGAATGTAATCAGGTCATAATCATTGATTTCTACTCAGCCTCCTACTCTAACAGTCCTCCTTTATTGGTAGCTTTTCCTGGTTTTGTTAATTAATCATTGATATTCTTATTATATTCACAGTTTGCATACAGAATATTGCAAGAGTCTTCGCTACATATTTAAGAGCTTATTTCTAAATCACTCATCAAAGATATGTAAAAAGTTAAGCCTAGTGAAAATGTATAACCATATATTATTTTCATTAAACATTTCACAAGTATATGAATATCAAAAGATGACTGTTGCTTTATACATATTCATGGAAAAATGTTCTTATCCCAAAATCATGTGGAAATAAATGGTATTTTAATTTATTTCAGTGCAGATTGGACAGCAAGTGTTTCTACCACAGTATATGCTGTATCATTATAAGCAATGATCCTGTAAATTCAGTACCTTAATCTCAATCTTAAATATTTATTTTACGTTGCATTCTTTATTTTGAGGGAAAATAAATATTGCTACCTTCTCTTTACAGAATAAACCAGATTAAAACATAGGAGACAATGATCATGTTGAAGACTGAAGCCAGGAGTTCCCTATTCTGGGAGAAGCACCCCAACCACTTGATATTCCTTCATTCAGCAATGAGTACTTGGAGCAGCTTAATTTTGTATAAGTGTTTTAAATTAAAATATTTATTTAAACCTTCTTGAATGATAGGAAAAGTTTCCTTCTGTAGAGACTCCTTTTTCCTAACTTCAGATTTTACTCTCTTAATTCAACTGTCTTTCTTCCATTTTCTTGGTCTTCTCTATGTGTAATTCCATTCTTGGCTCCAACTGCTGGCAGTTGGTAGATATCTTATCCATCTTGGCCTATTTGTGCCGTGGAAAGATCCTCCTGATACTCTTCCACATTAAAAAATCCACACAAGCACACACCATACAAACAAAACCCAAATGAAAACACACACACACACACACACCCCTGATAGAAAATCAGAGTTCTAACAAAACAGTCATTACAGGTACTATATTTCTACTACTATGCTAATTAAATCATAACAAGAGGGAAAATATCACTGGCCTGTTGGTCAAGCAGTGGTAAAAGTAGGAGACACTGAGATAATAAATAGATAAAGGAACTGAACCACTGTATCATATAGAAAAATAAATGCTAGTTTTGTTCTGATCTTACAAAGTGATTCAATCAAGCCTTGGCTCAAATCAAGCAAATTCAAGTAATGAAATTTAGCCAGTAATGAATCTGACAGAATTACACAACATGTTTCTTTTGAATCATCTGGTCAGGAAATAACAAATGATCACAAGTGTAATATTTATACTTTTAAATAACATCAGATTAATCACTCCTAGCAGATTAATAATTTCTAGCAGATTTTGCAATGCGTAGATACATTTGAAATGAGGAGTGCCATTGTTGCTCTATATGCTAGAACTTTTTTAAGAGGAACTGATTTCTCCTTCTCTATCTGTATGTCAAACATACCTTTTTTTTCTCTTCCTCCCCCCAGCCCCTTAAGTTCCAGGTCTGTTCAGAATTTCTAAACACATGTATTTTCCTAGAGTTTGTGGACTTTGAAAGTATGTTTACTGGATACCTTCTATGGAGCTCTTAAGAAACCAGTTATCTGTTGCCTAGGTTCATTTTAAATTGGAGTTCAAGAAAGAAAAGATCAATGAGTCATGCAGTAAACTACACCAAAAAATGATTATTATGGTCTCAGTTCTTCACACAGATCTGTATAGAAAAATGGATTGAATTGTGTTCATTTGAGCCATGATTGGCATTTTGATACGCTCTATGCAGTGTAAAGTTCTGGTCTCTGTAGAATACTTGTAAACTGCATCCTAGTACAAATTTTAAACTACTACTAATGGAGTATATTGTGGATAAACTTAAGAAGTTTTAAATATTTCAGATCTGAGATGTAGAAAATATTGTAGAAAATTACGTCAGATGTGGGAAAGGCTGGAGTGAGAACATGCTGGAATAATGAAAGGAGGGAGCAGTCAATTTTACTGTCAAACAATGATTAACCAACTTATTGGAATCATTCAATTGGATCCAAGACATATGAATGAAGAAAGATGAGGTTAGATGTCAGCTAAAATCAGTGTTCATTCCACTACTTGAAAAATAGCATAAATGCTCAGCACTGCCACCGTAGGTGTGCCACAAGAGCCGTGATCCAGCCAGAACTGGCAATCAGAAGTTGTTTTTGCAGAAGGAGCTATCCCAGGATGAGTCGCTATTCCCTTTTATACTCCTCTGGGCAGTCTCTTCAGATCTGGAGTCTGTGTTTTCATGCTAGGTTAACAAACACTCTGAAGCATGGAAGCCTGCCGGAGGTTGCAGAATATCAACAACTGCAATTATTTCTAACACTAACACAGATATCAACTATTGATGTAAATTTTCCTTTAGTGTTATTCAACAATGTGTCATATGGTTGAAAACTGAAAACAGCGTCAGAAGCTTTCTTTTCAGTCCAATTATCTGGTTTGATGATGGCTTATCACAAAGGCTCTAAACACAGTTGTCTCAGGGTAACAACACGAATTTCCTACCACAAAGATCATTCCCAGCAGTGACCCTGGTTACCTGCATGCAGGTGCTGGTGCTGTGCAATCAAATACTAATGCAGAATCTGAGAGAAGTAAGAATTGAATGCAAAGTAACTTTTATACGTCCACGAGGTTAACCTGCATATCTCAAGGCATAATGCGTTTCATGTTGTGTCCATTTATATTGTGAAAAATAAAATGTAAAAGGAAAAGAGTTACGGATGGTGGTGCTTAATATACTAGCACTGTGACAGTGCAGGGTTGCCCAGCAACAGTAAGTAGTATAATTTAGAGTGAAGGAGGTCCGGCTAAATGGAAAGATGAGTCAGAGATATATTGAAATGAGCAAGAGAACGCTACTTTGTCAGTGAACTTTGATTAAAGGCAAAGCAGAGCAGCCCAAACAACTGTCTCTTGCCCTTAACTCGTAAGACATAATCAGATACCGCTTCTTGAGAGGAGATTGAGTAAAGGGCAACTGCAGAGTGCCTTCTAGTTACACTGCCAGGTTGGAGCTCATGTGCACATGCAATAAATCTTGAGGGACGTTTCAGTGCTAAGAGATATATCTCAGTCATGACAACACTTCTCCTAATAGCAACTGCAGCACAAACAAACTTTCCATTCTGCTTCTACAATGTGTCTCAAATCTCGTCCTGTCGGGAAAACATTCATTTTCCACACCTGTTAGATCTATCGTGCAATGGCCAAGTAGCTACCAGTTAGGACTACAGCCTCTATGAGATGGAAACCTGCCCATCAGACACTGAACTGCAATTTTCTTTCTCTGATTTTCATTCTGCCGTAGACAAAAACTCACCCGAAAGTAGCAAAGTGAATGCAGCTCCCAACACAGGGAATTCATTGAGTTTCCATAGGAAATTACCACTGAGTACAGTGTCACTAATGAGTATGAAAATGGAAATCCTCCTGTTCAGAAAACCTATGTGTTATACATGACATGAATGGAAGAGAAAAGAGTAAATAGTCACAAGGCAGTAAGACTACCTACAGAATTTTAATTTTTTTTGTCTCCTGTGAACTGAAATTTAGTTGAGAGATTGAGAAGAAATGCCTGATGCAAAATAAAGTGAAAAAGATAGTAAGGAATGGACAGGTTAAGGAATAAGACCCACTGCCAGTAAAACATTTTCATCTCATCTCTCTAGCAAAGATATTTATTTTCAAGTGTCAGGATGCAACGTTTTAGAACAGCAAAAAAAAAAATAAGGCAAGGTAGAAATAAGAGCAGATGCTCCAGTACTAGCTGCAAGAAAAGCAGAGTTGGAATCTACTTCTGCAAAGGAAGAATGGATAAGGAAAAAACAGTAGTGGTAGGAAGAGCAGTTATTACAACTGATTTGTGTCTCCTTATCTCTCTCCCAAGTAATCTTTCTATCCAGTAAAGATTCTGCCTATGTATCGTTATAAACCTTTAACAAAGACATGTTTTCTTGTTATATTCATGCAAGTGTTACTGAAAATATCCTTTAAGGATATGAATTTCATCTGAAGTGGAATTTAAATTGGGTTTTGGCAATTTGAGTTAGCCTCTTGGCAATGCGTATGGTGTAATTTCTGACAGGAAAACTCTGTTGTGGAGGCAACAAAACTGGTTAATCCACAGTCAGATATCACGAATCTGGCAGACCCCAAGAACTTATCATAGTTTAGGCAGTTGAAATTATTTACAGGTTCCTGTAAATATAAGCTAAGCACATGTTTAGTTCATCTTAGAGACAGCAAGTTTTGTAGTACTAACTCCTGTGCTTACATATTTTGCCAGATAGGGAGGATTATGATAAATTCACCTAAGTCCAAACAGCCCATGGACAAAATAACCACAGTTCTCTCCAGCTATACTATGTGTTGGATTTCAGAAGGTAGTGAGATGTGCTCACAAATTAAGTCTTAGGACATTACTCAGGCAGAAGATGCTGTGTTAAAAGGTGGTTTTTTTCCATGTAGAAAGTATGTTTGTGCATCTGTGTATGTGTGTGTGTGTATGTAGAGGTGTTGATGTTTGTATGTATATGTAAATATACACACACAAATAATAAACAAGCTCATGGAATGTACAGAGAATTACCTCATGTTCTGTTTTTTCATTATTTCTGCTTCAGCTACTTCAAGCTCATAAGGGGGCCAATGCTTTTATGGAGGAGGTAATTTCATGCAGCAGCTTTTGACATTGCACCTTCACTGCACCTGCATTGTACTAAACTCTGTGTACAACGATTTCCCATCTACAACAATGGCAACATGAACTATTTCTCCAACCATAAACAGCTTTATGAGAACAAAACTATACTTGTTTGTGTCTGATATCCTGTTATACTCTTGAGGTCATTAAAGGCACTTGCTGACAATTCAGCTTCCAGCCACGTGGTCAAACTAAAACTTTTCCCTTTCCATCATTTAAAAATGTTTTTCAGTGTTAAATCCAGAGACAACAATTTACGCAGACATATCTCAATGCACGAAATGGATATTTCCTTTCATTCCATACCTCTATTTCTCTTATTATTAGTAGTTTTGGTATGTATTAGTATTCATATTGTTATTAGTATTAGTATTGAAATTAATGTTGGTATTCTTATTCTTATTCTTATTCTTATTCTTATTCTTATTCCTATTATTATTAATTCTCTTATTCTTATTCTTATTCTTATTCTTATTCTTATTCTTATTCTTATTCTTATTCTTATTCTTATTCTTATTCTTATTCTTATTCTTATTCTTATTCTTATTCTTATTCTTATTCTTATTCTTATTCTTATTCTTATTCTTATTCTTATTCTTATTCCTATTATTATTAATTCTAGTATTAGTATTAGTATTAGTATTAGTATTAGTATTAGTATTAGTATTAGTATTAGTATTAGTATTAGTATTAGTATTAGTATTAGTATTAGTATTAGTATTAGTATTAGTATTAGTATTAGTATTAGTATTAGTATTAGTATTAGTATTAGTATTAGTATTAGTATTAGTATTAGTATTAGTATTAGTATTAGTATTAGTATTATGTTGAAGCAAATTATCAAGCATTGCTATGGTGGGGCATGCCCCAATATGACAAATTCTCATACAGATCTCAAAGGGTCTTTTTACTGAGGTTAGACCATAGTTTGGCATATGATTACTGTTCCTGCTGCTGAATTCCACTCTTTTTCAGCTGGGTGCAGGTGGACTACAGAAATTCTATTTATTGAGGTAAGTTTTGTTCCTTTGAAAGTAGCTGATGTGATCGTGGTTATATTGAATTTTATTGTCTGTATAAAACTTGCTCAAACCTAGAGATGAAAAGCACAAAATATAATAAACTTGCTTCAATATTTCAGCTTGTTCTAGTGTTCACGGTGTTATTTTTAAATCTTTGTTAGAGATATGGGAAAAGACAATAACAGTATCTGTATGCTAGGCACAGCTAACAGTTCTCTTCAAATATATCAAACTCTTTGAGTAAAGACTAATGAATATAATGTTAATGTTATTGAATAAATACCTCTTTAATGTATTATTGCTTAGATTTCCAAGGAATTAAGGGAGCCTAATAAGACAGTGACAAAGCTGAGGTGAACTGGTGCAAATAATCAACTACAGTTGTGCTTTCAGTTTCATAAGCACTTTAAAAGGATGAAGATAACCCGGCCATCTAAGTTCTGGACTTGTTTTAGAAATGCCAACAGAAAATAACATGTTTTAAAATATACCTTTGCAGGTTTCCCCTTCAATAACCTCTTTGCTGGAGAGTTTTGGCTGAATAACGGCACATAGCTAATAGATAAAAGGTAAAAATAATAATAAAAAAATCACTTTAAAAAGGCAGAGCCCACATGTCCAAGTTAGAGCAAGCAGGCAAGAAAGATAAAATAATTTTGGGGTATTTTCTATTTTTGAGATCATCAATACTAAATGTTAGCTCAGAAATCTTTAAGGTAGAGAGTTCCCCCAGTCTTATGTTAGGTTGGAGAAAAGGTTTTAATGGGCATGAGTGAGACCAATGGTTTCTTAGCAATTTTATGACACTCTAAAAATAATAGTGTAACTAGTTGTATTAGTCATGATCTGGGTTCCCTGTCAAAGAGGAAATATTCATATTACTGATGGCTATAGAGATTCATAAAGATATAAATTATTTCAACATTGTAAGACTAGGGGAAAAAAATCTAGTATTTCCAATAATACATACATTCTCCTAACAAGTGAATAATGTTAAATATTCTGCATCACTGGTTTCAGAGTATGACATTTCAAAAGGTTGACGAGGCAGGTGTGCTCAGAAACGCAGAGAAAATAACTGTAATTGTGATCACACGTTTTAGTAGAGACATTTAAATATAAAATGCAGAGCGCAAATTCTGTGCAGTGCAGATATTTTACAGAATACTCTGACAAGTGCAAAATATTTCCAAAAAGATAAAAAGTTTTTAGCAGCTTCAGCTGGCTGCTTAGTTATGGAGCCCTAGAAATGTGAGTATAATCTAGGTTGCATGGTAAGTAACGCATTATTAATATGAGTCTCGCTCACTCCTATTCACAGAATCACAGAATCGCTCGGTTGGAAAAGCCCTCTGAGATCATCACGTCCAACCGCTCCTGTCTACCCCCTAAACCATATCCCTAAGTACCTCGTCTACCCGCTCTTTAAACACATCCAGGGATGGTGACTCCACCACCTCCCTGCGCAGCCTGTCCCAGCTTCTGACGACCCTCTCAGGAAAGAACTTCCTCCTTATCTCTAACCTGAACCTCCCTTGGCACAGCTTGGTGCCGTTTCCCCTTGTTCTATCCCCATCACCTGGGAGAAGAGCCCAGCACCCACCTCTCTCCAAGCTCCCTTGAGGCAGTTGTAGGTGGTGATGAGGTCTCCCCTCAGCCTTCTCTTCTCCAGGCTAAACAAGCCCAGTTCCCTCAGCCGCTCCTCATCAGGCTTGTTCTCCAGAGCCCTCCCCATCCTTGTGGCTCTTCTCTGAACACGCTCCAGAGTGTTATTCTTTCGATTTAAAAAGAAAACACATTTCAGCATGGTATATTATTTATCCAGAAGACAATTATCTAGGAGAGTAACAGCTTCATTAGAAATAACCTCTTTGAAAATTGGAAAGGTGAAAAATTCTTTGGAATTAGGGGAAATCCTTTAATAGGAACCATATACAGAAGTCTGCCATCTGAAAACTGCAAATTAGTTTAAGTTGTAAGTCAGTTCAAACTTAGTATAGAGTACTGGTATGTGCATTCATTTCTATCCTGGATGGAAAAGATGTCTGTTTAGATTGCTAGTGGAGAGCATATACAATGAAATCTTCAATATGCTGTCTCTGTTTAGGGCTCAGGGCAAACCCTAATGGAACAGGGAGCAGCATTTTCTCTCTATTTTCCCCCACACTCTCATGGGATGATAAAAGGGAATAGAGAAGACATGTTTCATACAAGGTTGGAAGTTGAAACTATAACAAGTTTAATAAAAACAACTGGGGAAAGGGAAAAGAAATTAAGATGTTTAACTATATACAAAACCTTCCAGGCTGTTAACACTTGAAGTATGAAAATGCTTAATATTTCCTGGCTCAAATTACATATCCTGATGAGAAATAAAATCTTCACCTCCTTCAAATACTCACTCTGTGTCTGAGAAACCTCTCACCAAGTGTTTATAAACACAATCTACTATTTTCAAATGATAGATCAGAAAAAAAATAATTCACGCGTGGGAATCTGATAAAGTGCTCACTTGAACTATTTACAAATTACTACGCTTTGAATGCAGTTAGTCAGAATAGGTCATAAGGTTTTGTTGTTGATTTGACTGAGTGACTGAAATTTCCTAGAAAAAAAATGATGGCGAAGAGCAAATAATTAATTCCATTGTACAAGGAGACATTAGCTTGTATGAATATGAATTACAGTGTCCCATAAAGAAAAAATCACGAGCAAAACTTAGCTAATATGTGTGGATTAGGCCTTTTGAGGACAATATTCCTTAAATATTTGTGTAGCCAAGCATTTGCATGATTGGTAGCAGTTGATGGTTAAGGACGTATTAAAGATGACCATTCACCTAACGTGTTCATATTTTTTTCCAGTTTTCTGCCAGGTTTACTGATAATGAGGAGTTTGAAAAAGGAGTAATTTGGAAATGTGAATGACTACATTGGCTAAAATTTTATTCGGCATGAATATATTGTGTCCATTTCTCCTGATCATATTTGCTGCTGTATGACTATGCACTGTACATCTTTTACATACTGAGCTGTTAATTAAGCATAAGCTGGTTTGAAAATACATTTGTGAATATTTGGAAGATAATCATAGGACATGATCATTTCAGTGTTTCACCCCTATTTCTACTGCCAAAAAAGGATTCTGTTACTTAGACAGGAAATATATTGAAAACTCTTGTCAAAACAAAATGTGTTATGAAGCTTAAGATGGGATGTCATGTCCTATGAACTATAAATAAATATTTTAGAGAATTTTTGACATATATATGTATGAATGTAGCAGTATAAATATATGTATGCACACACATATATATATATACACACACCTGCATGAAAATGTACAACTAAAAAAAAACCCATAAAAAGTAAAGTTCATTAAAAAAATTTATTTATTCTATCCACACTTTCCAAAAAGTGAGATGCAAGCACTCGTGAGCCAGAGAGCAAGAAGAATGAATATCAGTGAATGGCAAGTCTAGTGGACTATACACCTTTACATTTCAGTCAAACCAATGTTCCTAATAAAAGAACAAACATAAACTTAACTAAAAAAATCACCTTCTGTTTATAGCTTTACGTTTCCCCTAAGTATTCACTCAGTTCTAATAGGTAGGGAAAAAAAACCTAAGGACTGCAAAGTAAACAGTTTTACTGTTTTCTTTGTTACAGAATAAATAGATGAGAATTTTTCCTGTACCATCCTGCCATTCACTGTATCCTTAACTAGTTTATTAGGTTTAAAAGAAGGAGAAAAGAAGTAAGCTTCCACATCCTTTTTAAATCTAGTTTCTCTACAGGCAATGCCAGCACATCTGGCAATAAGCTGCAATTACAGTGAAGATATTTTTCTGGATGAAATGGGTGAAGATGGGCAATAAATCTGATATAGCTCATCAGAGAATACCAATCTGTGAACAATAAAAGATCTATTCTAATTAAATTGACAGATAAAGCTTCCATCTCTTTTTACAAAAGTAAGAAAATAAAAAGTAAAAGTACATAATTCTCAATGATAAAGAATATTGAAATAATGAAACTTACTGCTTTTTTATGCATGTCTACATCACAGAGTGCAAATTATCTCTGCTATATATGAATATATTAACAGCTTGATCAATATTCAGTACACTGGACTGCAGCTTTCATAAGTGACTTCAAAGTCATTTATGTTAAACCTTTAGAGCACATGAGCGTACTTGTGTGCAATCATTGACAAAAACTGGTGGAGCATTTTGAAATTTAAAATATTTCTCAGGAGTTGCTTAGAGATGAGGAGATAAATAATGAGCTAATATCGATGTCACAACTGTGACTCCTTTGTCACAAGTTTTTAATTTGTATTGTCACCATGTTCAATATTAAATAGATCCTCCCTGTCAAGATGGTAATCCCAAGAGCTTCCACACAGTAGTCCAGACAGTCTTCAGCAGTCAGAACTTCAGGTTACACGTTACAGGTTACACGTTACAGGAAATGGTCCTAGAAAACAGCATTACTGGTCAGGAAGAAGAAATAGTCAAGAACAACTCAGCAATTACTTGCTAGCAATATGAAAAGAGAATAGAGAGTTTGCTAGAGAGATAATAAATTTTTCTGATCTCTCCCATTCAGATGAAGACTCAATATATTTTTAGTTCTCGGACCTATCTCTCCAGAGTCAAACCTAATGTATTTTCTTATGTGCAGAAGGAACAGAGTAATTTTGAATAACCTATACTAGCAAGGCATGCTTTTTCTCATTCTTCTTGCCACCCTCAGTCTATTAAAGTTATAAATGAACCAACTCACAGACCTTCTCTTTAAGAACTATTTTGTTGTCTGTGCACCCTTTTCCTTCTTGCCCTGATTTGTTGTGTGTACTTTACTGCCCATCTCTGTATAAATGCTATGGCATTACATCAAGCAGGAGACTTTATCTTTTGGACTAAGAGGAAATTTTTTTCCTAGTATAAGTCTATTTTCTGCGAGTCAATAAAATATATTAGGAAACTCCGAACAAGATTTGCAGTTATTCGGTACATTTCTGCAGTTCAAGTCACAGGGCAATCTCAGTTTATGTTCCCTGCTAATATCACGCCATGCATACTCAGTAAAATTCCGAAACTTTATTTGAAAAAGAAAAACAAACAAACAAAAAAACCCAACCAAAAAAAATAAAAAGAGTACAACAAAGAATTGGGAAATGAGGAAAATCTTTGTTTTATTATTGCAAAAGCTTAAGAAAAATGCGCATAGTGAACAAAGCAACACTGTTCCAAGAGAAGGAGTGACTATACTAACTCAGAATGTTTTGTTTTTCCTGTGAAGGTCAATAATCTAGAGAATTATATACTTTATAAATCAAAAAATGTGGACATCTAAAGTCACTCCACTACCTATGTAATACAATTTCTAAATATGAAATTCTCATTCTCTTTTTCCTACCCCATAAAAACTCCAGATAAAGGTTTTGCCTCAATTAGAGAAAGATTTAGGAGTCTGAATTGGTAGAGAGATAAAGAAGCTGACCACCCCAGGGAGGATATTAATTTCGGTTTTATTAATTTTGCCCCAAAGATTCAAATTTAATTTGCTCCTGTGTTCTTCATCACTTCTTACTGAAACTACAATGAAGGGTCAAGATTTAAATTCATCAGATCTTCAGGTTTATTAGAATAGTTATCCCAGCTATTGGCCAATATTAACCAGCCATTGGCAATTCTGTGCTGAAATGTTAAATGTTGGAAGTTAAAACTACTGCCATAGAAGTAAGCTTGCATCACCCATGTCTGTGAGCCATGTCACTGTAAAGTCAGACTTGTTTCCTGTAGCCCGTTTGTTCAGTTCTGCATCTTGACTACTTGTGTATATGTTGAATGATGGGGCTTTCTCTTCCCTGAGAATCTCTGTGGCACAATTGATATTGTTTGGAGACTGTGACATCTTCTGACTTGTTCTAATTTATTTTGGCTTTAATTCAATAAAGTATCAAAGAGACAGGCTTAACTTAATGTACTGTGTAACATAGCTTTAAGTTGTGTTTCATTCAACTATCTTCAGCAAGATTTAAGCACATACTTAAGTACATTTTTGTATTAAGAAAGGAATTTTGTGTATGCTCAAGTGCCTTGTTAAAATGGAAATTGGTTTTAGTCTGATCAGTTAAATGAATAAGGTCAATTTGTTATCAGAATGTGCTGTTAGTATTACGAGAAGAATGACATTATGAAAAATATCAGTATCTACCAGGCAACTACATATGACATCATACTATTTTTAGCATTTCAAATCATTAGGGTATAGAGAGAATGAGAAACTGTGTGTTATTAAAATATTTCCTACTGTAATTAATATATTTCTGATAGTTCTCATCTTAATATCTTAAGGTTGGCCAGGTTCTGATCTTATTTATGCTGCTGCAAAACTCAAAAATTCTGTAGCTATGCTTCTTTTAACTGTGGAGATACTAAAATCCAAGTCAAATACCTAAAATGGGTGATTAGCTTGCCAGTGGTCACATTTTATTGTAAATTTTGAAGATGTTTGTTGATTCTTTTAGGACTTAAATATGATCTTCTAGTTAAAATACGAAGTAAGTTTCTAGCTCTCATTGTTGTAAATGGAAATGAGAAAGTTGTTATCTATTTCTGTCATGAGCTAGGAGAAAACAAACAGGACAAGACATAATGAAATAGAAGAACAGTGGGAAAAAGTTCAGACCGCTGGGTTAGTGAGGCATTGCAATAGGCTGCCAGGGAAAATCACGGGGCTCTGCAGTGACAGGAGTATGACCACGAATGAGAACCTGCTGTTTCCTAAAGGATGCTGAGACTGTCTTACATGCACAAGGCTTTATTAGCAGCGTCCATACATGATAGCATTCCTCAAACTGTAATGGTGAAATTTTCTTCTTTGGGAGGGATAAAAAATGACTTTGTAGCAAGGTAATGGATAAGAAGAGGAGGAGAAAATAAGTGGAGATTCTTGGAGAATTGATTATTTTCATGGAAACACACTATAATAACACTATCAGGATTTGCAGATGCTAGGTCATGAGAACAACAGCACAAAAGCGACAGCATGAGAACAAAAAGGAAAAATATTTTCACAGAGACTATGAAATAACGCTGCCAAGAAAAACAGACGGGGGTTACCAGATCTCCAAGCCAAAGCAGACTGCAGAACAGCAAACAGCAGGCATTCAGCATCAGAAAGGCCAAAGTTACCTGAGACACAGTGTAGCCTTGTGATGGACCAGATGAATTCTTAGGGTCTTTTTCAGACTCATATTCCAGGATAGAAAAACTTACATGGTTTATATTTTCTCAGCTAAAACACAGTTTTCCTTTTTATCGGCTGTTTAATGTTTAAGAAATTCAATTAAAAAGAAATTTAAAGAACTGTTACGACTCAGATTTGGTTTAGCATTTCTCAGGAGCGTGACATTTTCAGCAGCTCAGTGGTCTCCAATGAGGGCAGAAAAGATCAGACACTGGAAAAAGAAATACAAGTCATCCAGAGTATGATTCCTGATTTTACTGACACTTAGTTAAACAGTCTAAGTCATTAGCAGCTTGGAAAGACAGTCACCTGCCAGTAGGAGTGGGCATCTTGTTCCCCTGAGCCTATGGTGCTTGTCTCAACTGGACCACAGCAGCATGGCCTTGATTGCTGAGACTGTGTGTCACAGAAGACAGATCAATCATTACCCACCCTGCTTAGCAGACAATTGTTCAGTTATATGTCACTGACAAGTGTGGTTCTGTTCCTGCATCCAACCCAACTGTAATTTCATGGTAACCCTTGTATTTCAAAACTGTAAGAGAAATTTCTTGCTGATATGGTGGGTTAGCCGTGGCTAAGAGCCATGTTACCACTCATTCTTACTCATACACATGCTTACTCATTCTCCTCTGTCAGTGGGATAAGGAAAGAAAGGAGGAAGAACAGAGACATGAGAGCTCATGGGTTGAGATCTAGACAGGAAGATCAGTTACCAATTCCTATCACAGACAAAACAGACTCAACTTAGGGAAATTAACTTATGACAAATTAAACTAGATTTAGGTAGTAATGAAGACAAAATTAAAACCCCTTCCTCACCTCCCTTTACCTGGGCTCAACTTCACTCCTTCACTCCTGACTTCCCCACCCCAAGCAGTGCAGGGAGAAATGGGGGGTTGTGGTCAGTCTATAACAGCTCCCCTTTGCCCTACCTTTCTCCTCACACATTTTCCATTTCAGCGTGGATCCTCCCCATGGCCTGCAGTCCTTCAGGATGAACATGCTCGTGTGTGGTCTTTTCCACAGGCTGTAGGGCAATCATTGCTCCAACACACCTGTAACATCTCCTCCCTTCTCTCGCCTTAATACTCACAGAGCTGTTTCTTATACAGCCCCCTCCCTTCTCTGCATGGATGGTGTTTTTGCCACATAGAGAAATGTGTCTCTCATAGAGGTCCTGTGATTGGGCAATGATATGAGAAGGCTACCTGCTAGCCAAAGAACAGGAACCAGACACTAGGTGTAGGATGACAGTGGAGAAAGTGTAAGAGCAAACTGTCAGAGAATATGTCCCATTTTCTGTTTAGCTTTGAAATATTCAAGTCAGATACACAGCTGTTTTCTACGTGATGGCTGTATACAGCTGATATAGACAAGGTGATATATGCAAATACCAATTTATTACTAAGAACATTTTGTGGAAAAATTAGTGAATAAATTAAACACAAGCATTGCTGATGACGTAATTTGAATTTTCTGCTCACATGATACACTGTGTTTGTGAAAAATGATGACTTTCAAAATGACGTGTGAATGTTTGGTTTGATTTGCCATATTTCATGACATGGTCGCAAAATGCCCTCCAGTGTCAGCTTGTCATTTCTTCTTATTATTTTTCTTATTATTTTAGCAAATAGTAATAATCATTTAGAATAAATCCAATCTAAACCTTCCCTGGTGCAACTTGAGGCCATTTCTTCTCATCCTATTCTATGAAAACACTGACTTTTTGATAATGAGTGGTATCTCATATTAAAGATCCAGTGACAGCAATATTAAGTAAGATATAATTCAGACTGACAACAATATTAGAATCTGAGATCAAAGCACAGACTGATCTGCAAATAGCACAGAAACACTTAAAAACAAGTTATGTAGTACTAAACCAGAAGTAATTAATAGTTATTTAATTATTAACATCACAATAAAGAATAACTATGAAAAGCATAAAACGCTGGGAGAAGCTATGTGATATTCTTGCAACGCTGTAATCTGTTCTAAGAAACAGAACTTGTTTTCTTAAAACAGTATACTGATAAAGGAAACTAATAACATAGGCCGAAACACTCAAGAGAACCTTGAATTAATTGTGGATTTAAAAAATATGGTTCTAGTGTGGTGTAAATTACTAATATTTTTGAAGCCATAAATCAGTTTACTAGTTCAGATAGTTTAAAAATAAATCTCATTTTTAAACATCAAGTTAAAATTCACAGTTCAAGTTCCAGAACATACACACAGGTACCTTGTGGCCTCACACATGCTTTCCCTGACCTCATTCATCCTTGATTTGGCTGAGAATTCTGAAGTAGATAGCAATCTTTTATTATAAGAAGCTAAAAAGATTTGCCTATATGGGAGCACTTAGGAAGTTTTACTGCTTTGTGTAACAGCTGCATTTCAGCTGATGTTTGGAACAGGAAGGCAAGCATGATTAAACTTAAGCATGACTAAGCCTTGACTGACAAGTGAAAGAGTTTCATGTAGTAGCCTGATGTCTGGAGCGTGTTCAGAGAAGAGCCACAAGGATGGGGAGGGCTCTGGAGAACAAGCCTGATGAGGAGCGGCTGAGGGAACTGGGCTTGTTTAGCCTGGAGAAGAGAAGGCTGAGGGGAGCCCTCATCACCACCTACAACTGCCTCAAGGGAGCTTGGAGAGAGGTGGGTGCTGGGCTCTTCTCCCAGGTGATGGGGGATAGAACAAGGGGAAACGGCACCAAGCTGTGCCAAGGGAGGTTCAGGTTAGAGATAAGGAGGAAGTTCTTTACTGAGAGGGTCGTCAGAAGCTGGAACAGGCTGCCCAGGGAGGTGGTGGAGTCACCATCCCTGGATGTGTTTAAAGAGCGGGTAGATGAGGTACTTAGGGATATGGTTTAGGGGGTAGACAGGAACGGTTGGACGTGATGATCTCAGAGGGCTTTTCCAACCGAGCGATTCTGTGATTCTGTGATTCTGTGATAGTGAAGGTGAGGCCTGTTTAAAAACAAGCCCTCAGAACTTATTTCAACCCATAATAAATAGGAGTTGATGTTCCTCCTTGCATTATTCAAATTATCAGAATGAAAAAGCTGAGAAGAAACAGGGAAAAAATCCCAATATATTTGTCATAACAGCTGTGGAATTATCCACTTGATCTGTGGGCACACGTGAAGATTGGTGGAGACACAACAGAAAGGACAGGAACTGGAAATCAATTGCTCTGAGAAGTATGCTTTTCCTCCTCCGTGACCTCCTACTATCTGACTACAGTTGACATTTACCACTGGGAAGCAATTAGCATCACTCTGGTGTTAGAAGTATCTCCATGCTAATTATTTTCATGAGTGAAATGTCAAGATTTCTGCAATATTAAACATACTGCTTTTTTTTTTGGTACTGAATTACATCTAACAGTTTGGTAAAATGGCACTTCAGGTTTTTGGGGAGAGATTTTCAAAGGCACAAATGTGAGATGGCTGCTAATTCTAAATGCCAATTTTTTTTTCTTTTTTTAATGCTATTGAAAAATAACATTGTCTCTGCATTGAATCGCTTAATATTCATTCTGTTAAATTCATTTGAACATCCAGATAAGCATTACTAGGCATGTTACTCAAACTGACAATATCTTATTAAGCAAGTAAAAGAAGTATGAATGATAACAACAATTCAGATGCTTTCAAATATAAGAAAATTCATTCTTCATTACTGATCTTTAATTCCTTATGAACAGTAAATTTATGCTCTGTCAAGGAGTGATAATCTGACCTTAATATTGGGTTGGCCAAAAAGTAATTGCACCTTTTTTTTTAATAGATGGACATACATGTCTTGAAATGTAACTAACTTCACTTTAAATTAAAAATTCACTATATAACTTGACAGCTGACAGTTCAACTTTTTGTTTTTTTAGAAAAGGAAAGTGCACAATTTCATTACCAAGTATATATTTGGGATTGATTTCAAACTGGAAAATCAAGAGGAACATTTTCATCGTATTTTGCTGTATTACTTCCAAAATCGAAAAAATGCTGTGCAAACTCATAAAAAGTTATGTGACGTGTATGGTGAAGATGCCTTAAAACTACAGCAGCATCAGAATTGGTTTGCTAAATGTCAGTCTGGAGACTTTGGTGTTAAAAATGCACCATGCCCAGGAAGGGAAATTGAAGCTGATAATGACAAAACAATGATAGAATCCAATCAGTGTTTAATGACATGAGAGATTCCTGATAATCTTTACATATCAAAGTCAAGCATTGAAAACCATTTAAAACAACTTAGATATGTTAGGAAGCTCGATATTTGGGTACCACATGAGCTCAAATAAATTAATCTCACTAAGTCTGTTGACATCTTTTTGTCCTGTTAGGGATTTTCTTTGTTCCAAGTGAAAAAGCCGTGGTAATGTAAAATGAACTTGCACAAACAGTCCTCAGAGATCTGGGATGAGTGCAGAGGCACCACTGTAAATTCTGAATTTTTGTGAAGACATGACTTAAAAGTCACACTAATCCATTGTTCCCTTTTGTATCCAGAAGCCTTTCCTCAGGTCATGAAAAATCTAGGGACGTGTCCAGTATTACAGCAGGACCAGTACTCATAGGTGTGCAATACCTTGTTTTCCTTCAGGATTCACTGGGAGTCTGTGAGCGGGAACAGAAGTTAGCATACGGCTTCACTGGAAAAAGTTTTAGTATATTAAGCAGGGTAGAGAACACAGGCATAGCAACTACTCTTCACTGGAAAATCTAGTGTATGAACTTGAGGTAGTCCCCATTTGTGTGTTTTCTTTCCTATTGGTATCTTAAAGTAAATGTGAGATGATTCCCTCCTTCCCGATAGTGAACCTAAAACAGCTGTAAAAAAAAGAGTAACCAAATCTCTTCAGCTACTGGCACAGCAGTGTATCAAATTGCCATCTTCTAGCTGACCTACATCTCCTGAGAAGCTGAGAGCTTTCCGTAGTATTGGCAATGTGATTCGAAAGAGGGATTTACTTATTTACAACCATGTTCATGAAAACCTTTACATTTAGATTAGCTAATTCAATTAGACACAAGAAGGTCGTATTTTTGACCGAGTCCTGCTCAAACATTTCTGAGGTGGACTCTGAGGGGATCCGAGCTGGAATCACTTTTGAGATGTGAAGAGTCATAAAGTTTAGGCTAATAGAAATCTTCTTCCTTCTAATGCCACAACACAGACAGATATAAAAGAGTATAAATAACTGCTAATATTTGCTTGAAACTCCTTTAGAACTGCAGTTTGTCAGCTTTCAGCATATTTACTTTCCAGCTCATACGCAGAGACATTTTCTAGAAGATGAGAAAGTAAAGCACTGGTTGGGGAAGGTGCTACATGGTGCACTAGTTCAAAAGAGCTCAGTCTGCATACTTGGAAATGATCCAGAATTGTCTGATTTAACTGTAACGTGATACTGAAAACCATACTTTTGAAATGTATACCCTAAATCTAATGATACTGGTGTGATGAATGTACACCCTGTACGTTTCCACAGAGAAAAAAGAATCCTCTGTTGTACTGATAGAAATACCCTGTTCCACTCTAATTGAGCAAGACAAACAATCCCATGAGCTATGATGTCAACAAGCCTCTTTGTAATATAAAAAGTTTCATAGTACTTAGAATCAAAAAAGTAGGACACTGTTAATTTAATTGCTAAGAGATAAGCTTGATCAAAGCTGAAGGACGTGAACTGCATCCTCAAATATAAGAAGCTTCATTTAGAAAATGGACTTAACAACAAGTACATTTATTCATTGTTGGAGACTTGTGATTATTAATATTTGATCTAAAGAACGCCTTATATTTAAGACTCTTCCATTATTTATATTTATTATGCAGTCTTCTCCTGCCTTTGCTTTCTGGCTTCACTACTGCGAAGAAATATGCAACCAAGATAATCATATTACCTTCCATCAGGGCTGCAATCTGCTTAACTGAAAAAGCCACACACAATATTGTAGTGCTGCTACTGGCAAAGGCTTTAACTAGAGCTGATTCTCCTCAGAGCAACTCCCTCTCCTGACTTCCAAAGAAAGAATGCTAAAAACTGGGAAGTTACCTCCATTACAGAGGGCTGAAACTTAACTTCCACTCACAGCCACAAAGAGCCAAAGGGTCAAGGTAACTTAAGTCCATTTCTGCCTGGTACAAGAGTTCATTTCTTGTGGTGACCCAGCTAGCTAACAGGTCACATACAGATGATGTCCACTGAAGATTAAAAGTCCATTTACTACACATCTCACTCAGCTCGCAGTTATATTTTTGGGGGTTTAAAAATTATTTTTATTGTACAAAGAAGCATCACAGTTTGATGACCACCACTCTACGCATTTCAGCATTTTTAAAGCAGTAAATGTAATTTAAAATGCTTGATATTCTGTTTGGATGTTTCAGTCACATTCAAAACACAGCAAACGTGATTGGAGAAATGATTAGGATTTATATGAGGGAGGCCTTTCCCAGACTTTTGGCTGAAAGGAATTTATTTCTATTTCTTTTTTAAAGGTACTCCTTTGTGTTTTGGATACAATTGCCCAGAACAATCAGAATTACCCGATACTACAGCCAGAGAAAGTCAGTCTAATATAATAAAATCCTTCTTTCCCTGAAAATGTGCATGCTGTGTAGGATACTATAGTTAGGGGTGAACAAATTTCCTGACCTTAAAGAGAAGGCTGCCTGTGCCTGGGGGCAGCCATAGCAGCAAGAGGTGATACTTGATGGGCTCCAGCAATTCCTCTGGTGATTCCTGTTGCTCTTCAGATTTAACTGTATGCCCACAGGAGCTGCAGAGCCCTAAACTCATCTCTTTCTAAGGCCCTGCCATGCTTTAACCTAGATACAGCTTCCAAGGCAGACCAGCTAGGGAAGGTGGGTTCAGAAGAAGTCTGGCAAAAACAATTTCACAGGGAGTTGATGCTTTAAGGTCTATTGTAGATTTTGGAACTTTCTTGGGTCTTGCAACAATAACCTTCTTAAAGTGTTATGCCAGAGGAAGAGGAGTCCAAAAAACTCTATCGCCTCATGAGAAGATGAAATAGTTCATCACAACTTCAAAAAACATTTTTTGACTGAGAAAGGTTAGTTATGTGGTTCATGTTCATTCAACTAATTTGATCTCCACCATCTTTTATTGGTGTTAATAAGGATTTTTAATAAAAAATTGTAGATAAAAAAGCAGCTATGAGTTTGGTTTTAGTCTGTAACTACAAATTTCAGTCACTTTCATGCCCTGAAGGTGGTTCACTTGTATCTCTACTCATGGTTACTGGGGAAATTAATTTCATGAGTTAGAGAAAGAAACAGCACCCTCTGAGAGGCAAATATCTCTCCAGGATGCACTAGAACTGGAATTATCAATAATCACCTTTCACCCTCAGAGTGTATCAAACAGCTGGTGGTATAAAGATGATATAGGATAAAACTTATTTTCCAAACCATATCATGCTGCTTATAATCAGAAAAAATATTCCTCAAGTACTATGCATTTGATCAAATAGAATAGGGAAGCAAGCTCTTAAATCTCACTGCCTCCGTGCTTCTGATTGAATGAAACCAGGAATGAAACAGTCCAATTTTCTCAGAGCATTAACAGAGTTATATGTGGTGCTGTCCAATAACAGTAATATAGATAGAAAGAAGCAGCTGTAGAGAAGTAATGCAGGGTTTGGAAACAATGGAATCACTGGCAGAGAAATGGAAGAGAGAAGGCTGCAAGTATGGAATATAGTCTTTGATCAGGGGACTAAGTTTAGCAGCCTTCACAGTAGCTCATAGTACGTTGTGAGGAGGTGGGTTTTCCAGAGGTAAGTTCTTAAATCAAGTAGTGCATCTTCTTTTCTCATTTTGGAAATTCTCTATTTATTTTTTTTTAAAGAATGATCTTTTCAATACACCTCAAATAAGCAATAACTTCAGTTCTACCAAGAGAAAGAAAAGGATGCACATTATTCGCAGCATGTGCATGGGGAACAGTCAAGCCTGAATCATTTTAGAACTTCTGTGAATTATTATTCACTTTCTAAAAACTGTGGTTACCATAGCTAAGATATCAAAAAATAAAGTATTCGTAAATTTAGTACTCATGGAGAGAGTAAAGGATGGTTTATCAGATCAAACTGTCAGGTACGCTGATTTCTAAAGCATGTTGAGATGGAAAATGACAACTTGATGCAGGCTGACTTTTCTGGAAACGGTTTGAAGGAAAACATGTTTATTATAAATGTTAAGGGATGATCTGGGTCTAGATACAAGAATTATGAACTGTAAGAAATGTAGAACAATTGCTTCAGAAATTAAAATCCTGGTTAGCTACACTCTCCCCTGAGAGCTCTGGCTCATGTACCACTTATTTCAATACCTGACTTTCATTAAATTAGAGTTATCTTGGCTGGAATTTGTCATCATTAATGTTCTACACAAAATTCTTACAATACACATAATAATTTTACTACATTACTATATTTCTTTTGTCTTGGTTTAGGCCCAGTGCCTAAACTGAGCACCACAATGCCCCAAAAAAGGGCCAGTCAAAATAAGGACTGGGAGGGCTTCTCACCACTGAAACAGCTCACAGGCAAAGGACAGACTCATCATAAGGAATAAAAACAAAACCATTTTAATTTGTTACCAACATCAGAGTAGAACAATGGGAGACACAACCAGATCTTAAAGTCAAAACACCTTCCCCCCACCCCTTCCTTCTTACCGGGCTCAGCTTTTGTTCCCGGTTCCTTCACCTTCCCCCTCCCCCGTAGCCTTGAGGCGCAGGGGGATGGCAGTGGGGGTTGCAGTCGGTTTTCACTTGTGCTCCTCAGGAGTAGGAAAGATTCCACCCAGCTTCTCTCTCTGCTTCCACGTGGCCCCCTTTCCATAGGGAAAAAAAAAAAAGTCCCCAAAAGTCCAATCTGGGTCTGCCCACAGCTGCAGTTTCCCTCACACACAAAACTGCTCCAGCACACACTGCCCGCAGTCACGGCTTCTTCAGGGGCAGCCACTGCTCAGGTGGCCCTGCCCCACTGGTGAACTCTACAGGCTGCAGGGCGGGGGCCCGGCTGTTGCCACGGGTTGCAAAAGGGGAACCTGGGCTCGCTGTCCTCCTCCTTTAAGGACCTCTCTCATTTGATCCTTAGGGCACTCACATCCTCATCAGCCCTTCAGATCTCCAGATCATCCCTACTGGGATCTCAATACCATTTCTATCCCCACCACTGCTGTGCTTTACTGGGCCCTGCTGAGACAGGTCTGACACATGGGCCAGTGTCCCGTCCCATCCCATCCTATCCCATCCCTGTCCCTATGGAGGTGACCAATGTCTGGAGCAGGGTTTGCCCCAACCGCCTCCAGCTCTCCTGTTCCCTGGCTGGGGTGGTGGGACAGACCTTGGCCAGATGACCCCATGGGCATCCCCCTAACTCCTGGCCCTGGGGGTGTGCTTGCCTCAGCTTTGTACTATCACACAACTAACTTCAATGTATTTTACGCTTGTTTCCTAGAGCAAATATGTGATGTCTGACATTACTTTTTAAGACATTAAACCACTAGAATATAAAAAAATCCAGCAGTAATATTTTCATATTGCCTCAAACCTGTACGTGATATGATAATTATTTTTTAACTTGTGAATCAACTGTAGATCAAGCTCTTAACACTTTAAAAGGTAAGATGCTGAAGACTGGGTTTTCACTATTCAGCAGTTCTTAAGCTAAAGAAATACCAAATATTTCCAGATCCCCAAATTAAAAGCAGAAATCCTTGTTGTTTCTTACTCATTGCATCGAGACATTATTTTTATATTGCCATTATATTTTCTCTCCCCATCTTGTTGAAGGACGGGAGTGAGATAAGGGTTTGGTGGACCCCCGGCAGACAGCCAAGGTTAACCCATCTCAGGTTATATTAACAAGTCAGTTCTTATAACTTTAAAAAAAACCCCAAACCCAGCAACCTTCAGGCAGCTGAAATAAGAGGCCATCTATTTGAAAAGGTACATAGCTATTTGTGCTCGATATCCCATCATGTAGAATATAACTTCTAAGTTCCAAAATAAAAACACTGGTATATTTAAAACACATTTTTAGCAGTGTGAGATTTGAAGCAAATATTTGATCTGTGAAATTGTGTTACTCAGACAATAACAGCAAACAATTTTTGATGATTCATAAGCTCCTTTCCTTTTTGGCAACTGGAAGTGTGTTAAATTACATCAAATTATTTTAATGTGAAAAGTAATAGACACTACTAAACCTGAGCAAATAACAAAGTAAAATACCGAAACTGTAGTGTCTGTGAAGGAATTGGTATCTCCAGCCACAAAGACAGCACAGGCTTTACGCAACTATCACTTTAAATATTGATGAAATAATTTCTGGTAGTAAATAATAATTATAATGCATTTCTAAATAATATATTTATTGTTAAAAATTCTACTTAACCCTAGGGCTTTAATGTGAAGAGAAGGATTAAAGTCAAGAGAAATGTCCAGTGGAAACTGAGTCTTTTTTTGGTGCAAAATAATTCCCTTAGGTTAGTGGTTGCAAATTTAGTAAGTTGTTACAAGAGACATGACTAGAAATGAAAGTTATTTGGGTTGTGCAATTCTGTGTAATACTCCTCTAATTCTTCACAACAGCTTTCTCCCTGACCTCTGTTAAATCTGAATTTCAAGTCTGGGGCAATGCAGACAATCTCAAGTAGAGCTATCTAGGAGTCACTTGGTGCCTCACAACATACACAGTTTTGCTTTGCTACTTGGAACAAACTCCTTGGCTGAATTCTCTCAGGTTTTGTGCGGTTTTGGGTTTTGTTGTGTTTTATTTGTTTTGTTTTGGGTTTTTTTTGGGGGGCAGGCATTGTTGTTGCTACTGTTTTATAAACTAGACGTGTCCCACTGGTTTACCTCTGTCCCTGCCCATCCTCTCGGTGTCTGTGAAATACTCGTATTTTCAAAGCTATGCAAGTTCTATTGGCCAGAAGGAACACAACACATGAAAAGATTTGTGAAAATGCCACCATATTTCTCAATCAGCCAATCTTTTTAAGCAGGCCCAGCTGAGTTCCAAGTTAGGAGTAGTAATTTTCTGCTGTTTCTGTATGCCACCTTGGTCCTGCCGGTGTCCTCTCTGTCTTGCTCCTGACAACTATTCCCATCTGGCTGTGCCCACACTGACCAGGAAGCACTGGGCCATACCCTAACCATTCTCACCTGTCAAACACTTGGCTTGGGATCTTTCTGGAGAAAAAAATAGCAGTTTGAATGCTCAGGCCAAAAAGGTAACAGTGAGATCTGGAATATGGGTGCAAGCAGGGTCTACAGTCAGATCTGGAAAGAGGTAATCACCTTCAGGCTGTGCAGTACAAGCATAGCTTCATTCTTCTCTCCTAGTCAGAAACTAGGGATGATGATCCCTCTTCGGTGTTTGGTTGGGATTCCTCTTTAAAGAACTGGTGTCTCAAGGTTCTCAGCCTTAGGAAGATGACAGCAAGCCAGGCACAAAGCAGTCTAAATGAGATTTTGTCACTTAATATCTTCATTTATCCTTGTTTCTTTAAGGTGCCTTACATTTGTCCTTGTTTGCCATCCTCTTAACAGTCTCCTTAAGACTAATTTCTCATTAGCATGCAGGCCAACTTTGTTCAAAAAGTTTGAAGGGCGTGAGAGTCATGTTTATACATCTGATCAGTCTGGTCCTAGCACAACTACTTCCTGTCCTGTTTGACCTAGACTGGAAGGGGTCAGCTCAGTGCTTTATTTTCTGATGGGAGCCAGTTACATCACTTATTGAGCTTATCCTGGAAGATCCTGAAAGGGCGATATTGCCCTCAAATCCCCATTAATTCTAGCTATCTAACATGCCATCAAAGATAATCTGCTACCTCCTGAACTTGCTAGTTAATTTATTGGCATTGGAATTATTTTTCTCTAAGGGCTCTGGCTTCATTGAACATTTTATAGCTGTCAATAGGTGCATGAATAATAATTCATGACGTAACCGCTTTTCACAGAATTCTGTCATCTTGTCAAACCCTGATTGATGCTGTGTAGATTACAGGAAAATTCCTACTCATAGTAATACATATATATATATCTCTGTGTGTGTGCATATATATATTTATACACATTTTAAAGAAAACAAATTATCTAGAAATTATCCTTTTAACCTTACTTATTCAATGCCTCACCATATCTTGAAAAAAGATATTATCTGGTTTGAATACAATATATGACTCAGAAAAAAAAGATGAAAACTAGTCCTATTCATATGGAATTTCTAACACACTTTTCTTTCCTCTGTAGTTTCTGGGTTTTTAAAATTGTTTTTCTATAGAAACCATAAAAAGAAAAAAAAAACAACCAACAACCCCTCCCCCCCAAACACAACCAAACAAAACAACCAACCAAAAACCCGAAACAAAACAAAACAAAACCAAAACTAAACAAAAAACCCCCAACCAAACAAACCAAAAACCAAAAAGGCACCGCAGTGACATTCTCTGACAGGAAGCAAAATAATACCAGTGAAAACATAGTTCTCTAAGTTTCAGTCCAATAGGGATAAAAGTATGCTACATAAGAAGACTAGAAGTGATAAACATAAATTCTAAAGCTGATTGCACCAGCCTTGAAAAACTGTAATTAAGGTAAAGAAAGTCCAGAGAATGATCTCTAAGGAAATAAAAATAATGGATGAAAGAAGAAACAATCTCTCTGCAGTACATTATTCCACAATAATTAACATTTTTTTATCGCTGTATAAATTTCTCCAATTAGCTATCTGAAAACTGGGGTCTAAGTTAATTAATTCTGTTATACTTGTGTAAATCTTAGCTAATTCCATGTGTTTCAGAAAACTGCTCTGGCATAGCTGATGGCAGGATCTAATCATCCATGTGGACTGCTTTGATCATTCTAATCTACTCAACAGTCACCGAAGTGAAGGGCTCTGGAGTGGAGGATCATGCCAGGGGACCCTTCCTGAAGTGGCAAACGCTGCTAAACCACAGAAAAATCATGGAAAAAAGTGCTAAGACAACAGCGCAGTGAGAGAGACCCAGCCACCTCAGAGAGAGAAACGTGAGCTCCCGACGAGTGGCAGCTCTGACTCACCATGGGCAAAGACAAGAGTGACAGCGGCTAACCCCCTCACGTAGAAAAGCAGCGCCCACGGCCAATATAACGGGTAAATAGGGCTTGGTGTGTCGGAAGGGAGCTGCAGTGTGTTTGTCTGGGCAGGGCAGGTGCTGAAGCTCAGCCAGATCTGCCGGTGATCAATGGTTTCCACCCAGTAGAAAGCCATGGCCTCCCTTAGCCCTGCACACTCAGCAAGGCAGAGGCAGCTTGCCAGGCAGAGCTCTGGTGGGATGCGCTACCACCCAGGCGTTGGGCTGCAGGGCCTGCCCCACTCTTACACCGGTGTCCGATCACAGCAGTGAGCAGCCTGTGGGAGGTGGGCCCAAGTAGAGGAGCTCCTCTGCTTAGTGGTGGAGCTCTGGGAGCTGAGTAGGCTGAGAACGATCAGGAAGAGTGAGAATGAGACAGACAGTTGGAGCTGTATCTTACCTTCCCTCAGACAGACCTATCAGTTGGATGAAGCTCATGACACAGAGGGTTCCCTAGTCTCCATCCCTGGAGGTGTTTAAAAGATGAGCAGATGTCGTGCTTAGGGACGTGGTCCAGTGGCGGACTTAGGGCAGGGTTGATTATTGGACTTGATGATCTTAAAGGTCTTTTCCAACCAAAACCATTCTATGATTTTTATGATTCTATGATTTATAAATTTACAGTAACTACTACAAAGTAATACATGTATTTATCTCCAAAATAAGGAGAATCAAACAATTCCTGTCTTACTGTGTGTAAAAATATCATCTAAGCATTATAATATATAGGTGCATACAGTCAAGCGGAAGGATAAATTTTATTCTGGTAGTTTGTCCTTAAACCAGCTCACTTCTGTAGCAGAACTGACATTTTATTAAGGCTGAACATACATAAGCAAGTGAAGCAGCTTGACACCTAACTTAATAGCAGGTGACTGAAAAGGTGAAAAGTACAACAGTAAAGCACTTCAGTGGCTCAAAGGACTGATAAGGTTTTGCCATTCCAGTTTTTCTTCTATATAGCAAAGGCTTGGACAAATACAGAAGATGGCAAAACTTAGGAATGTTTTATATATATATTGGCAATGGTATTACAAGCAAATCTTATTGAAAAGGATATGTTTTGTTAACCTCCATCAACATAATAAAATTGACCTTGTCTTCAGCTGTCACAAATGACTGATATCACTTATTGAAATCCAGTAATTTTACTGAGAAAGTATCTTTTTATTATTTGGATGTCAATGCCACTTTTATGTGATTTGTCAGATCTTTCAGAATCTTTAGATACAACTCTGTATAAAGTATACAATTGTAAGTTAAAAATATCTGCTGATATTTGTGTTTTTCTTCTCAGACCATGAACTACTTTAAGAAAGATTGACAATATGCCGTTTTAAAAGCAGCTAAACTATATTATTCTGTGATAAAATAGCTTTTGAAGAGTATGTTGAAGGGTTTTCCCCTTCAAGTATTCTTCTTTTATCCAGTTAGCAGAAAAAAGAAGACAAACATGAAATCGTAAAAAAAGTCCATAAGCTTCTGAGTTCAGTGCATGCAAATTACTCTGCTGCTTTTCTTTTTGACAGAAATATATTAAATCTCAGATTTCTACAATGAAGGATTGGGCTTAAAGCTATTGGACTCGATGGGGATCAATCCCATCTCGAACAGTTCTAGACACAGCTTAAGGCTTCTTAGCAGTGCAGATAAGATGTCAAGTTATGTGGCAACCAAGTGGGTTGAAAGTGTGATTGAGAGAGATATTCAGCTTCCAGTGTATATGGATTTAGAAGGCAATGTGAGGAGTGGGACTGAGATAGGTGGTAAGAAACAGTGAAGAAGCAGACACTGGGGCTCTATGAAATAGAAATTGGGATCTTGTTTTCTTTCCCAGTCCTCTTTCTTACATTACTTCTACTCTTCTCCAAAGCATTCCTGTAAAGGTGCCTCCTTTTTGGACACCATAACGAGCAGCAGAATTAATTTAGAACCCTAGGGTTTACCATAGATGCGATTTTTTTGCCACATTTGATAATAATCATGTGTAATTCTAAAGCTGTTCTTCAACATTTGTTATAAAAGCAGCTTTTCATGACATATGTTCTTGCTATATGATACTGATCCGGTTACAACAAACCACTTTCTAAAATAGTATTATTTCCGTTTTAAAGGGGAAAACAGAGTTGCTCATGTTTATTTTGGACAAATATATTATAGACATCAAAACAAGTAGAACTATCAATCTGAAAATATGAATATTTTCTTTTAAATGATAGCTTACATATTATATTAAAGAAGACAAAACAACTCCCAAAGATTTTTTAGACAATAAAGAGAACAGAAATTAAACACAAATATTGATTCCTTCATAGGAATATCTGTCACGTTACAAAGTATTACAGCTGGCAGGAAGTCATGCATTTACGGACCGTTAACGTAATTTGGTTCTGACCGTAAACAACAGAGGTTGGTTCGTTAGTTTAAAACTGCTAAAGCAAAATAAAGCTTCAGCATTCAGAAATGACTTCAACTGAGTTACTGACATTCTTCCTGAAGTAAGCATTATAGGCCATTTTCTGACCTTACTTCACTGGAGCCAATATCTGCCTTATATATATTGATTTTCATAAGGACGTGTGGTGTTTCAGAAGATACATTGTATAGAGCTCTTAAACATGGAGGCACACAAAATTAGGATCGATTACTGTGGTTGTTTTATGGGAAACTTAAGTTCATCATTGACAAAATACATATGTTTGCTGCTGTGTTTTTTTAACTTTTCTTCTTTTTAATGGAAGTCAGGCACAAGAAAAGAATGCTTCATTTATCTGAGTTTATCAGTTCCAGTAGGTCTATAAAAATCTCTTAAAAACCCACATTAAATTCTCAGAGCTCACTAATGTCAGTGAACTCTCACCTATGGTTAGGGTGGGCTCATCAGAGATTAAACTTTTCCACTACTTGCAGCTGGAAGTGGTTGGTCTCTTAAAGAGCATGGTCACTTCTCATAAAGGTTAAAGGAGAAGTCCAGCTATAAGGAAGAAGTTCAATATATCTTTTTCTCCTATTTTTTTGACGGTTCAGAAACAGTTTTATTTAACAGTTTTAACTTTGTGACTTCCAAAACTTTCAAACTTCTAAATCACAGGCATCCAGATGGCAGGCTCAGGCATGCAGCATGCTAGGCAGATCCCTTGGAACAAGGCTCTCACGTGGCTAATATACAATGCCTAATACATTAATGCAACACCCTAATATAATATTTTTCCTTTCTGTACAGGAATAATATTATTTAAGACTTAATTTAATATTAATTAAGAGAAATTGATAAAAACCACAATCTTACGGCACTTGCAAATTAACATGGGCATATCATACATGAAGTTTTGTGTGTGTATATAAAATAAGGAAAGAATGGGAAGCAATATGCCTTTTGTTGTATACAGGAACCATTGACTTTGTTTTCCTACTCTTTCTTATCGCTGATAACACATCTTTTCAATTGCATTTAATGGCTATATTTCTGAGAACAGCCCGTATCTGTGTGACTGTCCAATGTAAATGGGTGCATTCAACACTCCTAAGCAATTTTTAAGCAAGTCACAACTGAGTGATATTAATCTTCACTGAATTTACCATTTCATTCAAGCTTCTGTAGTAGCTACTAAAACTTAAGTCAGATTGAAATATGAAGCACAAGGCATTAATATGGAGGAAAGTACCCTATACTTCTTTTATTCTATGATATCACCTTTCTGCTAAAACTTGGGCTATGTGATAATAGTCTTTCTAAAATAAGAAAAAAGC
Organism: Mesitornis unicolor; assembly: GCF_000695765.1. Lineage (NCBI taxonomy): Eukaryota > Metazoa > Chordata > Aves > Mesitornithiformes > Mesitornithidae > Mesitornis > Mesitornis unicolor. The sequence goes on from NW_010179229.1 coordinate 40,379, forward strand.
TTGAAAGCCAACTGGGAATTTTTACTGTTAAAACTGGGTTCCATTTTAAGCTGATAGTCTTGTTAAAATTGATGGCACAATACACTTTCATCTGGAAGCATCCTTAATTACAGTCAGAAGAAATGGAGATTGAATGTATTCTGCATATGCAATGCAAACAGAGGACAAACTTGGGACTATATTAATACTACAATTAAATTTATGGTATTCTAAATAAATCATGCCAATTTATCTTTAATTGTTTTGAAGCGGAATATGAGTTTGTAGAAGTTTTATGCTCCCAGTCTGGATCGTTTACTTTTTACCGTATCAGCTATTAATTTATGCTGAAGCTGCTGAGTAGAATCAGGAGGTAAAAAAAAAAGAAAAAGAAAAAGAAAAAGAAAAAAAAGAAAAAGAAAAAGAAAAAGAAAAAGAAAAAGAAAAAGAAAAAGAAAAAGAAAAAAAGCTATGGAAGTTAAGTGAGTGTTAATATTCTGGGAAACTTCTTTCACAACTATGTTACATTTTTAGAAAAAATACTGCAGTAGTCCATCACCGAGGGAACAGATGTCAGAAAAGCTGTGAGCAGAGCAAATCAAATGTGTGAAGTATTGCATGCAAGTCTATGTGTTGGCATTTTGTGGACTGCAGATGGAAATTTTTATCAGATTTGTCCAATACGTTTAAACAATACCGTAGGTTGCTATGACACTTATTCAACCAAAAGGGTACTTACATAAAGTCTAGTTACAAAGGCAAAAAAACCTTTTCATTATAAATGCAACTTTCACACGAACGTTTACAGAACACGAGAGGCCAGAGAAAGTTTCTCTGCTGATTACTGCTGAAGACAGTCCTTAGTATTCCCTTTTTCCTTGAGAATGTGCTGTGTTTACTGCAGGAAATCCTTGTTTTACACAGCTGGGGGAATGTCAGTAGTTAACTTCCAACACTCTTACTGGAAATGCTATGTGAACTTTATTAATTTTACAAATTAGGAGAGGAAATTGGTTTCATCCATTTGCAAACACAAAGCATTTTCCGCCTTTTCAAAGGGCTTTTTACCCTTTAGGTTTCAAACTTTCATCCGACCTTTCCTTGAACATGAACAGCTGCTGCTCTTTCTGACTTATTAAACTTGTAAAAGTACAGCGTATCCTGACAAAACTCCATGAACAGGAAACTGCCGATTTGGGTTAGAGACCTGATTGAAGTTCAAAAGGCAAAAGGAAAAGCAATCCTCTTTTGGTTGGCAGGTAGAATTCAGAACTTGGAGAAACCATTTTCATTATTTTTGGTGTTATTGCTGGCAGACGCTTCCAGACCTCTCAGAACCAACCCACACATTCTTTTTGCAGTAGCATTGCTAATACAGTGTATGCATTCAAATTTCAAATTCAGTAGCAAATATGTTAAATTTCTATTTTATTTTTCTTTAGTTCTTCCAAAAGATTTCAGGGAAGAATATTTGTGGAGACATGATTGTGTTGAATGACAGCACGTAACTGTGCAAAATTATTTCTTAAGCAATAATTCCAACATATATATGCTTACTGCTAATACATCCATATAAATAGTGTGTACATAAGATGTTCGATTTTAAGCTCAGACCAATGCTTTTTTCCCAAAGTTTCTCAACTGCATGAAGTCATAAAAATAATTACAATAAAAGGGTGTGCCCTAGACTCTGTGATCAGACCATGGAGAAAACTTATGATGTAAGGGGCTACCCTAGGAAGAACTTATGATCTAAGGGACTGGCCTGGGAAAATATACCTTAAAGTAGAAAGGGTAATATCTACAATTAAGTTATGCTACTTTGATGAAAAGGAGCAATGATTTCTTTTTTAATCTTTCAGCTATACCTGGGAAAACAGACTCTTCATGATACAGGAGTAGACTCCAATTTTTTTTTTTTACATGAAGTAGGAAGATACAGAAATCAATCAGGCCTGAGGAGTTGAATACTTTGGGTTATTTTATGGTATAATACAAGGCTGGATCTATATTGGCTGAAAAAGTCAAGGCTTTCCACCTAAAAACTTAACCTCTTTACTGCCATAAAACAGAAGAAAACTGCAAATTTCGTGCTATAGTGGGAGATGTATGTTAAAATGCTGTAACAGCTATACATACAGTAACCAACAACTGAAATTTTTCTTGTAAGTCTATAATGTCGGGGGCTCTTTTCTCACAGATTGTAAACACTTCACAGATATTATGGAGCTAATTTAATTAATGTAGATGACTAAGGCCTTCTAAAGAAAATAAGCCAGATAAGATAAAGATTTGTAATCTGTATTGCTCTAAAGTGCCTAAGAGTCCAAATTTCCTATCATTGGTTTCACCATATCCAAGAATAGCTACTTGAATACAGTATTAAAAAGAAGGGAACAAATGAAACTCCTGTTTGAAAAATACAGCTACAACTCAGTGCTTTTCTGTTGAAATCTCATTATTTTCTACTGGTATAGCAGGAGCAGATCAAGTTTCATCTTATTTGTGTACTGAAAATACTGTGAACTTTCCGCAAAGCTCTGAAAAATTAATTTTCTGATTTTATATGAAAGGTCGAAGTACTTTTAACTACTTGTTCTGTAACAGCTCTGTAAACAATCTTTTCACAAGTATATAAAAATGAGGTTTCCCATGGTGTACTGGAGAATCAGTGAACAGAAGTATTTTGCTACAAGTCAAGTATTAAGAAATTGTCAGGAGAATGAGTTAGCAGAAAACTAAAAAGCTTGTAACTTTGACATAGCAGTCTGAACTAAAATCTAAGATGAATCCTCAGCATTATAAAGAGACACCAGGGCCTGGAATGAGGTTGGATGAACTCCACCCTAGAGGGTCCTTTACTAAAACCTTCTGCTTTCACAACAGCTATTGCAGATGTTTGTTTCTGCTCTTAAATGCCTAGCAGGCTTTATCTAGCAGACTCAGATTGCAAAACAAATGGGTGTTATGGTTTAAGGGTTAACAGCCTGAAAAGGAAGGACAACTGTAGGACCCTGAGGGGTCAGAGAGTGGTATTGTTCCCTCCCCTTTCTGGCCACAGTCTGAAAAAAAACCACCAAGGAGGCCAGAAGTTTCCGGGGGTTCTTCCTTCCTTTCTAGGCTGCCTCATGTCACATTTCTGGATGACTGGGTCTACCTGCATGTCCTCAGAGGCATCTACCACCTCAAAGTGGTGCCCATCTACCTCCAAGGACTGAGATCCCACAGCCCCCTGGGGGCTGCCTGTGCCAGTGCTGAACCACCCTCATGGTGAAAAATCCTCCTTCTCCTCCTTCGTGCAGCTTGTTGCTTCACTCCCTTTTTCTGGGCACTTCTCCATCTCCTACGTAATGTCCCTTAGGGTGTTAAAGACAGCACGTTTTGCCCCACCTCCTACCCCCTAGGTCCAGTGGGTCAAGGGAGGTTTTCTTCCCCCTCTACTCTGCCCTAGTGAGGCCACATCTGGAATACTGCATCCAATTCTGAACTCCCCGGTTCAAGAAGGACAAGGAACTGAAGAGAATCCAGTGTAGAGCCATGAGATGATGAGGGGATTGGAGCATCTCCCATATGAGGGAAGGCTGAGAGAGCTGGGGCTGTTCAGCCTGGAGAAGAGGAGACTGAGGGGGGAATCTCATTAACATGTATAAATATCGAAAGGGTGGATGTCAGGAGGATGGGACCAGACTCTTTTCAGCAACAGGACAAGGGGCAATGGTCCCAAACTGAAGCACAGGAGGTTCAACCTAAACATAAGGAAAAACTTCTTTACTGTGAGGATAACAGAGCCCTGGAATGGGTTGCCCACAGAGGTTGTGGAGTCTCATTCTCTGGAGATGTTCAAACCTGCTTGGATGTGTTCCTGTGTGATCTCCTCTGGGTGATCCTGCTCTAGCAGGGGGTTGGACTGAATGATCTTCAGAGGTCCCTTGCAACCCCAACCATTCTGCAATTCTGTGACAGCTTTCTCCCCTTCAGGTTCCACAAACCCAGATCTGTTAGGTTCTCCTTATACTTCACATGTTCCAACCATGCTGCATCTTGTTTATCGTCTGCTGGACTTTCTCCAGTTCTGATTACCCGTCATGTCCACCCAGTAGTTCATACAGCACTGGGTGCAGCCTCACAATTGTCAAACACAGGGACATTGAGATCTGCTTCATGAATCCTAGGCACTTCTGATAAGTTTCACTACGAGAGCATGCTTATTAGTCTTAGCAATATCCATGATTTATTTCCTTTTGTAGACTGGACAAGATTGTAAGCTAATAACGATTCTACTAACATATTATTTACCAACAATTATCTCGGTTTATTTATAGAAAGGCATTATCCTTGAAGCTTTTCTCACCAACCAAATCAATAGTTTAAATTTTGTTTTCTACTTATTTGCTTTCATTGACCTTATCATTATAGAGCCCAGGTGCCTTAACTTTGTGTCTCTTTTGAAAGACACTGAGAAATAAAATAATCTGCATTATTAAATAAACACAACAGACTAAAACTGTGGAAAAAATGGTGAACTCAGATAATGATAAAGACAAGCAACAGAAGGAGTGGAGAAACATCACAGATGTAACAATCAAGTTCTACTAAGGAAGCAAGTATCTGTTTGTTTTTCAAATTTATTTTTAACACCTTGCGGTTTTGACCTGTAAGCCATATATAATTAGGAATAGAGGCATTTTCACTACTTCTATGGAGAAAGAGCGATATGATAGATTACCAGAAGACAAAAATAACCGAGAAGATCTATTGAGGAAGAAAATAGGACTCCTAATATTGAAGACTTCTAATTTTGCTAGCAAGAACATAAATGTAAGCTATTGATCTGCTCTGCAAGAAGCGCAGTGGCAAAGCAAACATAAACTGATGCAGCTCTTCAGGCTTCATAGTTTCTATGCTGCTTTCGTGGGCTAAAATTCATTGGCTAACAGCCAACAACTTTAAATAAACTAATAAATAAAATGTATTGTAAAAATAGAAATAATTGAATATAAAAAAAGAAGGAGACACATGCCGGGTATAAGAAAAAAATACTTCAATATGATTCAAGTTCCTCTGAATGAGAGATGAGCAGACATAAAAAGGAAATAAGCAGTAGGCAACAGCAAATATGTTCTATGAAATGTTATCATGAAACCCATGAGTGTAGCAGCCACACATTGTGGGAGGCTGGGAAATTGTATTTGCAATTCTAAGTGAAGAAAATGCATATGAAGCAATATGCAAGCCTCTTCTTTCCATCATGTTAGGAACTGTGAAATGAAATGAGGATAAAATAGCCATAATTTTAAAAAGACTGAAATAAAATAAAAACTGAATATATATGAGAAAAAAGTGTTGCAGGAAGAAAGATGACATTCGATCATAAAAATCTTTAACAAGTAACAAAGAAAGCTCAAATGCTCTAGTCAGAAAGACTAGATAAAAAGGAAAAAAATCTAAAAGCACATTTGTTATTTGATGGATAAAGAATCCACTTCTACAAATATTAAGAAGTTTGCTGCCTTAGATTACTAGGTGGAAGGAGATACAGTTTTTTACTGAGAATGTATGAATTTTCTTCATTCTCTCATCATCAGCTTTCTATTAACTTGGATAAAAGCCCCCTGAGCCTTCTCTTCTCCAGAATGAGCAGTTCCAGCTCTCTCAGCCTCTCCACGTATGGAAGATGCTCCAGTCCCTTAATCGTCTCAGTGATCTAAGACTGACTCATTCCACAAGTTCATGTCTTTCTTGTACTGGGTAGCATGGAACTGAACACAGAATTTCAGATGCAGCCTCACTGGTGCTGAGTAGAGGGGAAAGATCACCAGAGCCAACACTAAGATAGCATTTTGTCTGAGTTTGACACAGTGATGAAGAACAAAGGAGAACAGAGAATCTGCCAGGCACCAACTGAATTTACAGGATAGAGCTGAGATAAGCCTGTCTACTCAAAATGAAATGTACAGATTACTTTTCAGTGCTTCACTACATCTGTAGATAAGAGAGTTCATTTAGCTCGTTCCTATCCCATGTTAATGTCCATTTTTCAGTTTGACTAAAGGGCAGCCCAGCCATAATACAACATTTTTGAAACAGACTGGCTGGATTATTTTGAGTTACTACTGTCCAAAGTGGTGTAAATCCAGAGAGCTGAGGTATTAATGCCCATGCTTGAAGAAAGTCTTCCACAACTTCTGGAAAGAACTGTAAGTTGTTTGATAACTCAGGGATCAGCATTTCTTAAATTCCATTCCAGTTTCCTTTCACTTAGTTTTCATTTTCCTTCCTTTTAATTTTAATTCAATATTTTACCTTCCATATATATTAAAACACAACTTCCTCTCTTAACATAATAACACCTTGGAAATAGCTATGCATAGTTTGCTTTATATCTTTTGGCATGACAGAAGTCCCTACGTCATACTGTTTATTTTCAAAACCTTGCAGATAAACTTTATACTGTGAAACATAATGAAAAAATCTGAGGACAACACACGTATATTTATTGTTCAGAAACATTAACTTAGATGATTCTTATAAGTCTGTTTAAAAATTGAAGTGTCTGAGGACTAAAATGAACTGAGCTGGATATGTATAATAGTACTGCCTTACATTTCACTCCTAGTATCAGAATAGCTCTACAAAACACCTTCAACCTTTTCAGATAAGTAAATCTTCAATAAGATTTAAACATCACATCTTCATACAGTAAGTTTGAAGTCAAAATTACCTTGAAAAAAAGCTACAAAGACCTACATATTTCAAAATACAGAATTAGAAAGAAAAATCTCAAAAAAAAAAGAAGACAACAAAACAGCAACAGCAATGAAGAGACAGACAAAGACATAAAAATAATTGAAAAACAGGCAACAACATTTCTGTAATACAAGAAACCTAACTAGGATTATGTCAAGCTTAGTGATTTTTCTAGTAAAATACAAATTATAGTGTTTCCTAGATATATATATTAAAAAAATCTGATCAAAGGCCATTTTTATAAGTTGATGTTAAACTGAGACACGTCCTTGAATTGTAGTCTTTGTTTGAAAACTGGTTGAACAGCTGCTTTTGCACTCACAGAGTTTTCTGGATAGAGTGAGTCACCACACTTCTTACCTGATTCGAAAAAAAAGTCAAAAACTCTCTGAACTACAGGAGAAAATTAATGACTGAGTCCTGTAGCAGGAGAGGGATCTTTACAGAAATATAAACAGGGGCAAGGACGATTAGGAAGAGCTTGTTTCCTTTCCATTATTTCACAACCAAGCTAGGAAAACAATCAGCTAAGAAGAGATCAGCATAACATCATATGCCATTGAACTTAACTGAAATAGCTCTACTTCTACCCAGTTAATAAGACTCATTCCCAAAACTTCTTATGTGATTAAATTCTTGTCTTGCTAGTTGTTGCTATATTAGGTCCACCGATATAAAAACTGTTCTTTTGCTAACTTGACCTTTTCGAATATGGAACATTTTGGATATACTTTCATTTATAGTTGTGGCTATACCACGGTGTGATATTTCAATTGAATATGACAGTTTTACTATGTCTCCTTCTGTCTAGGAGTAGAGTTTATGGACACAGTACAATAACTAATAAAAATTGTATAATAAAACAACAAAGCTGGGCAGCTTTGTCATTGAGATGTACTGAATTGCTTAAGACAGACACTTTAAAACACAAAAGGAACATATGAAGAAATTCTGTATTATATATTTCCAGTACTGGTAAATTATTTTTTTTAATCATCACATATCTATTCATAGCTAGGGTGTCTTCAAGCCCCTGCTGTTGCTAGAAGTTGCAGGTTATTACAGACATACTATGGAATTAAAGAAAAGTCTATTGATTTCAGAATCCATTAGGCAGAGGACACATCTCTTAAATGGAGCGTTCTTAGATCCCGTATCTTGCCTCTTATTCTAATCATCTCAAATGCATGTTGTGTAGCATCTCTATAGGTATCACAGGTGAAAAAGGAGCCTTCTTTACTATTAGGCCAGAGCTCAGGTAAAACGGATTGACCTGGCTCAAGTACTCCTACCTCAAGACATAATCTGTGTGATAGCATGAATACATGATGTATTATGATGGTAATCAGCTAATTGAAATATCTTTGCTCACTGATTCTCCATAGCTCTCTAAAATTCTCTGTTCTTCTTAGAATATCTGCAGAGGAGGAACGCTATGTCAATGAAGAGAATTAATTGTAGCAAAAATAGATTCCCAAAGAGTTTTATAATGAAACTTTCTTATACTCTGGGCACATTGTTTTCTTAAAAGTCTCCCTAACTCTGAACTTATCATAGCATCGTACAATCATAGAATACAGGTTGGAAGGGACCACAAGGATCATCCAGTCCAAACATTCAAGGTAAAAGTACAGTTTAAATGGGACGAATCAGTACCCTGTCAAGCTGACTCTTAAAACTGACTGAATCCACCACTTCCCCTGGGAGATTGTTCCAACCTACAGCTGATCTCATGGTAAAAACTTTTCATCTGGAGTTCAATCAGAATCTCCCCAGAAGCAACTTGTGTCCATTACCCCTCATCTTTTCCATGTGACTCCTTGTGAAAAGGAAGTCTCCATCTTCTTGCTAGCCACCCTTTATGTACTGGTACATGGCAGTAAGGTCTCCCCTAAGCCTTCTCTTCTCAAGGCTGAACAAACCCAGTTTTCACAGCCTTTCTCGTTTTGCCAGGTCTTCTAGTCCTCGTGGCCCTTCTCTGGACCCTTTTCCAATCTGTCTGCGTCTTCTTTGTATAGCAGGGACCAAAACTGAACACAGTACTCAAGGTGTGGTCTGACCAGCGCTGAGTAGAGAGGGATAATGACTTCTTTATCTCTGCTGATGATGCCCTTTTTAATGCCACCCAGCATCCTGTTGGCTTTTTTTACAGCTGCAGGACACTGTTCATAAACTTATTTACACAGACAGTATCTTCTCCATCTTTGCAACCACCAAGTAAATGCCCTCATTTTTTTGAATCATTGCTAAAAGCTTCTCCTCATTACAGGAACAAGAACAGAAGATGTCTCAGTTATCAATGTTGACTGAAACTTAGATGATATTTACAAAAAAGAACATTTTGGCCTCAGAAAAGTTAATGACTGTGATGGATACTCCTAAGACACTTATGTAATTTTCCAAAATTAATCCCTCTGAATGAAAGTAAAACATGTATTTAAAAATTTATAATACTGAGTTTGAAAATAAGTATAAGTGGTGAAAACCATCTAAGATGCTATACATGTCTGTATTTACTAATAGAGAACAAGAAATGTTTTTGTATTATTTTAACATATGTGATCATATGCTGTAAAATTTCAGAATTAAATAGCAACAACGTGTAGCTGTTAGTTGTTAGTGAATGCCTTTTTAGTAAACAATGGGAGATACTTTCGTAAGTAATGGATAAGGATACAGAACTAAAGTTCTTCAGAGTCTTCCAAATAACTAGCTAGGCATCTTTGTTATATGTTTTATGCATTTCTCTACAAAGAGCTCAGTGATAAATTCCCAAATTTGCACAAGATTAAATGGAATTTCTAAGTGAGGCACATTTGGTGAGAGAATTCATAAAATTGTAAATGGAAAGTTTTCAGATCAGTCGTTGCTACATCTAATTAATAATTACATATCACGGTAAACATTTTTCCCCAATCTAAACATATTTCTTTATGTGATGCCTTTCATATACTTCCTTTAAGTCTTTTATTCTATGGGCTGCACATTATGTTTCACCAAATATAAGAAAGAGAAGTAAATGATTTGAACAAAATGAATTGTCACTGATTTCCAATTAAATCAACAATAAACAAGTCATTTTAGTTCTTGTTGCTAAGGGCACTCCAAATTATCTGTTGACAGCAGATTATTAGGCCAATCTTCTTATATTGTTATTACTCTACACTACCACAATTTTTTGGCAGATAAACTTTAATCAGATAAACAGCCAAATTCTTCAGGATAAGTATACATTTGCAAAGCCCTAAACCACGACAGTGAGGAATCAGGGAAAGCTTGATGTCTGTGCAACAACCATGTGCTCATGGGGATTTCAGCGTATGTTCTTTTAAGTAGTTTTGGTTGGCAGGAAAAGGACTATCAAAGAATAAAAGGTAGGTGGAGAATAAATAGAATCTAGAATTCATATTTGCTTGACTGTAAGTATCTCCAAAAACTGACATAAGACAGGTTAAAATCAGCAAGACAGAGTGCTATGAGTGGAATCAGGCACTGGAGTAAAGTAAAACTAAAAACTAAAATCTAAAATGGTCCTGCATTTGACATAAGTATGAGATGACATCTAAATTGAGCAAGGCCTAATATCATGAAAACAGGTCAGTATAAATTAGCATTATAACATTTCTTAATATTTAGGAAAAAAACTTACTGTAATTAAATTTCAGATGCACTTGTTCAGAACACAAGCTTATTTCTGCATCAAAATTGTCAGACTGTAGTTGTAGCAAACAGGAGAAATTTGCAGTTTTGTATTCAGAATAACACCTTGCTGCTTTGACAAACATATGCTGTGGCCAGGGAAAGGCACACTGAAATTTCACTGTTGAGAAAAAGGTCTGGAAAATGTCACTTCTCCCTAAGAGAATTTGATGAAGTGAAGCACGGTCGTGTTTATAAAGCCTCAGTGACAAATCCAAGCCGTTGGCTATATGTACATTACATTATTAATTTCCACCCTATAGCAACTGATACAGGTTGTCATTAGTCAGAGCTCTTTCCTCCGGGGCTTATGTTAAAATTGTTTATGGCAAGCAATTTCTATTAAGCAAATGAAGAACAGGTAACGAATAAATCTCTCCCTGAACAATGGATCTTGCACAGCATAATGATGCATCACAACTGAGTCTTTTCTGTGCAATTCAGCTTGGAATCTAAATTGAGTATTTACTGACATCAACACACTTTATCTAAGCATTCATAAGTATGCATAAGTAAACCAGAATTACAAATATGATGAAATAATCCATGAATTTTTGTCCTTTCTTTATGTAGTACAATACTTCAGTTTTTTAATCTTTAAATCAGAGTACACCTCAGCTTTATTAAAATAGACCCAAATTATGAGGAATATCACCTCATGAGATCTTCAGATCCCCGTTCTGGAATCCTCGCAGTCCGAGGGGATCCTTGAAACATCTCTTTCCCGGTGAAGAAAGCCAAGTCTTGCTACAAGGAAAGAACATGTCAAGCAGGGAGCATTCCTCAGTTCCAGGCAGTAAAGGCATTTCTTGCAGTGTCGTGTTTTCCAGCTTTAAATGCTCTCCTGAACTCTTACCTTTTGTCCTCCTTTTTAACAACAAGAAAAGAGGAGGAATTTCCAATGTTCCTAAAAGGACTAACGAAATGTTGATCAAGCACAGAGATGAGCATGGCTCTATCCCAGTCCAACTAGCTTAGTTCAACCCTATGAAATAGCACTTCTTGAAGCAAGTATACTTTTCTGTGGATACCTTGATTTTTTTTCCTAAAAAAATCAAACACAAATTGTGCTGATGGTGATGAATTCACAAATTAGTATTTTACAGAAATTTTATCCCAATCTTTCGCCTGTTACCTCTGAAATTTTTCACCTGCATATCTATCAACTTGATCAAAATCACACATTGAAGCTCTGACAGTCGGTCATGCAAACAGATTGGTTTTGCTCACACCAGTAAAAAAGATAAGGCTAAATGTTATACATCTGTTTTAATATTTTACATGCAGCTTTCATATTTTGCAAAACAGTGTAATTGTTCTGGGGAAGTTTTATGGAATAAAAGGTTACATATACATGCAGACATAAATCCCTGTGGAAATGAAATTTAAGTACCTTGAACTTCAGAGTGAACATCGCCGTTCCATAAAGGATGAAAATGTCAACAGGTATATAATCTGAAAACTAGTTATGCTATTCCTGTCAAAAACATTTTCATCTCTCTCATCCCAGTCTTTCCAAGTTATTTCCCAGGTTAATATCTAGAATGTGTATTCTTCTTGTCTGCTGCACTCAAATATGCATTCATAATTCCTGACCAAAGACAAAACAGAATCCACTTTGTCTAAAACAATGAGTATTTTAGTAACTATATTAAGAAAAGGAATAAGGTGTTCACATGAGTATTAACAAAGAGTAGCTGAAAGGCCCAGACTGGAGCAGATAATTTAATCTGAGAAATAATTTATTACTTGAGGAGACAAGTGTAAAAGCAACACGCTGTAAAATGCTCACCATTGTAGGAAGCCATGCTAATCAAATGTGAATCCTGTCAGTGAATATTACACTTTGTTTATTTTCAGTAATATAATTGCTTTCTGGTCAAAAAGTGTAACTGCAGTGTAACTACTCTAAAATTTGTACTTGCACATTACAGAGCCAAAAGGAATATTTTCATTGCTTGCAGAATTTTGTATAGCAACAATGAGGGTCAAAAGAAAAAAGGTAATTGTCATGGGTTAGGCCCAGTGCATAACTGAGCACCACGATGCCCCAAAAAGGGCCAGTCAAAATCAGGACTGGGAGGGCTTCTCACCACTGAAACAGGTCACAGGCAAAAGGCAGACTCATCTAAGGAATAAAAAACAAAACCATTTTAATTTGTTACCAACATCAGAGTAGAACAATAGGAGACACAACCAGATCTTAAAGTCAAACACCTTCCCCCCACCCCTCCCTTCTTCCCGGACTCAGCTTTTGTTCCCGCTTTCTTCACCTTCCCCCTTTTGCTTTGCCTTGAGGCACAGGGGGATGGGAGTGGGGGTTTGCGATCGGTTTTCTCGCCACATCCCGCGCTTTCTTAGGAGTAGGGAAAAAAAACCTCAGCCCAGTGTCTCTTTGCTTCCACGTGGCCCCCTTTCCATAGGGGAAAAAGTTCTCAAAGGACCAATCTGGGTCTGCCCATGGTCACAGTTCCCTCACACACGACCAGTCCACCCGGCTCTTGCCACGGAACTGAACCGAAATATATTTACCAGAACAATTAAATTGTGTTGCATCCACTGACTCTGTTTTTTGACACAAAAAAATAGTGATGGTAAAGATATACTGAATCAAGACACTCTTAACTTACTGTGGCTTCCTTTGGTATTTGAAAAGGTCCTCTGACCTAGGTTGTCCATTGGGCAAAATGTTTTATCAGAAGTGGCACATGAGAGAATTATGTCACCAAAATCACAGCTGGTCTAGTTTCATAAAGAGCCCAAATTGAGCTCAGGTTGCTATTTATAATTGGGCCAAACAAAAGTAGCTGCTTTCTCTGGACCCATGCCAGGATGCCCCTGGAACTGCAGAGTGCTCTGCAGTTGTGCTCTCTGACTTGTCCAAAAGGCATCAATATTTAGTATGTTGCAGTATGCTAGGAGCATAAAAAGGATATAATTTCATTTTTCTATTAAACAGAAAAAAGAAAAAAAGCACCTTCTTTATTGTACAATGTCTCTTTTCATTGTACAAATACCATCAGACAAAGCAGAAGATATCGCTGGAACCTACATCACTATTTGCTTCTTGTATGATGTTGAGTGATACAACACTTACTAGGAAGTTTTTCTCAAAATATGTCATATCTGCTCCGCTGTCCAACTAGTCTTCCACTGGCTGCTTGGCTGCCATCTGCTCTTTTAAGTATTAGCTTACAAGCCAGCTGTTTTCACAGGCTTTCACTATGAAATCAGCAATATATATTCTGATTTTTTTTTTCAATAAAATAAATTTTAATTATTTTTTTCCTTCTCCCATTAATTTAAATAGTGTATCAGGTCAACACAGGTCTTCTAAAACCCAGGATCAACTACATATATATGTATAGAAACAAACCACATAAACAGACACAATTTGGAAATGTGTAATGGGTCTTAAATTGGCAGATGAGAATGTTTCGGAATTTAGTGGGAGAAAAAAAACTGTTGCAGGCAGCAGGGGGGAGGAACAAGCAGCATAATAAAGGTTGACTGAAGAGATTTTTGCATCATTTTCTAGTATGTTTTCTAGCAGAAAATGCAATATAACAAGATATTTAAACAACAGTGTTATCTTTCTTGAGAGACCCCTTGATTTTAGTTATTCATTATTACTACTGCCTTTTCTTGACATATCATCCATCACGTTTGCTGCCCACTAGTAGACTGTACTATGTAGACTTTGTCTGAGAGCTAGTTTTAGCTAATTGGATATTTTTCAGTTGTACTTAGCTGGAAGTTAAGTTTCATAGAAATGATGTTACCAACACTCATTTCACCTGAAAACAAAAGATTTGAATTCTCTGTTGTTTTTACACTGCATCACTTCCGAGTTTTTTATATTCATAGATATTTGACACATTAAAAAAACAACAAACAATACCAAGTTACCTACAGTCACCTAGAATTGCAGCAGACACCTCTTTGCACTTGTAGGTACCTAAATATCTTTGAAAAGATCTCATCTAGAAAAACCTAACAATAACATTTCCCTTTAAAAGTTCAGTAGAAAATCTTCCCTCCTAACAATAGGTGCCATATTGCTTGTTCTGTTGGCACTCTCTGGTTAGTTGCAGACCATAAATCACTGCAAAATTACTGACAGGTTGTATCACTAACATGCTGCACTTTATTCTGGGACTTAATTATATCAGCATCCGAAGGCAACACCATCGAAAAGGGTTTGTCAGTGTTTTCAGTACACATTTGTTTTATCCAAGGTGGGTAAAAACTTAATAAGTCAGTAATTCTGAAATTGTATCTGCTTGAACAGACACAAAAGTTGTCAGTCAGGATTTGATTTTACTTGTCCAGAATATGTTTTATTTTTTCTTCTTTATTTTTTCCAATAAAGATTGAGAATAATACAGCAGCTTGTGTGTATTTTTATAGTTCCTATTAAAAAATGGTTCAGTGTTTTTCACTTACTCAAATACTAACTATGGGTAAGATATACGACTGCTGTATAATAAAGCGTTAGCTATACTTCGTGAATACACAGAAGTGCTCTAAGGTGTTAAAGAAAAAGTTATCAAAAATAATTACATGCTAGCTCTGCCTCCTGGGATTATAGTAAATGAAATGACATTGTGATTTTTTAGAGAAATTTTAGAGAGCTATGAAAAATCCAGGAGTCTTTACTGCGACATACATTAATATAGATCATATTTCTACCAAGTCTGCACACCACGCTGTTATTCATTTTGGATTTCTCCCCTGGTATTATTTTTCTGTCATACTGATGAATTTATATTAACATAACAAATACTGTAGGTGGCTCCAGTTCTAGAAATTAGTATTTACATTTTAACTGTGATTAAAATCTTTAGCTATTGAACGCTGGTTCAATTTTGCTGTATAAGGCAGAAGCTACAGAAAAGAGGATGGATTAAATCAGGTAGCAGAGATTACTTTATCGCTAAAATATCAAATTTATCAGTGAGACTCACAATTTGGCAGGTGGAAAAAGTAAAGATGGTGGTGAATACTAACTACTAGGCGTTGACAGTCCAGGGAAAGTGTCACTTATGGCATCAGTAGCAATCAAAGGAATCATATGTTGGGACATTTTTCTGTCATTTTATTCTGCAGTACCAAAGTCAATGAAAAGCATTGATACAGTTGGCTGTTGGCTCAGGATAATATCCATCTGGAGCACTCTGGCTAACACTGTCTTGTACCTGGGATATACTCCAAGTTCAATTTACCAAGAAACACTTCTCAGCATATTTGGTAGAACCACCTATTCCACCTTTCTCGATCAATTTGCTTCATGTGCAACTCTGCACCGTTTTTCTTTCTGTATATTTTGGTCTATTAATACATGTTCTTTCCTCAAAATTGTCACACCATACTAATGAAAACAGAATTTATCACTTCTAAATGGTAAACTAGCATTAGCCTCTTTCCCATATTCACAAAGGACAGAGTTTAATGACACATTTTTACTTCTCTCTTGCACTAGAACAAGTGTTCAGTCTCTTCATAATATGAAGTTATGCCATTATTTTATTACATCCATGGTGAGACTTTTAATCTAGGCAAAGGGATACCCCAGTTAAATTTCCCAGTTCAATTTTACTCCAAAGGTAATAAAATCCATCTACAAGACCTGTAATTGCCGCCTTTCACATCTCTTCAGTAGAGAGCCTATCTGCTCTTACAGCAGAGGTGATCATCACCCATCTTACTGAGTTGGTCAAGGAACAAAAACAAACCCAAACCCCACAGCATTAAAAAATCATTCATTAAAAAGAACATGACTTGCCTGCACAGTTATGTGAACAGTGCTTGTTTCTTGCTGGTCAATATGGGATCTCCTTCTTCTTCAAACACTAATAACATTAATGCAAAATGTCAAGAGTCTGGAGCAGAAACCGTGAGTCAGGATCACCCTCACCTCCCCTTTGTACTCAGAATTCCTCTACTTCTCTTACTTCTCTTCTCTTACTTCTGGGTTTTTTTTCGTTCGTTTTTGTTTGTTCTGTTTTTGGTTTTTTTCCTGTGTTTTTTTTGTTTGTTTTGGTTTTTGTTTGTTTGTTTTTGTTTTTGCTGGTCTAGCTTCCTTTCAGAGATGTTTGGTAAGCAAAAGGAAAAAATGTTTTTCTTCATGTAACATATTTTTTCCTTGAAGGTGTGGCCTCAAAGACCACAATTCTGCTCCAAGTCCCACTACTGTATTACTATATAAGCTGGCCGTACTTTGATTCACCAGCACCGTTCGTTTGTTTTTGTTTGTTCTGTTTTGGTTTTTTCTGTGGTTTTTTGTCTGTTTTCGGTTTTTGTTTGGTTTTTGTTTTTGTTTTTGTTGGTCTAGCTTCCTTTCAGAGATGTTTGGTAAGCAAAAGGAAAAAATGTTTTTCTTCATGTAACATATTTTTTCCTTGAAGGTGTGGCCTCAAAGACCACAATTCTGCTCCAAGTCCCACTACTGTATTACTATATAAGCTGGCCGTACTTTGATTCACCAGCACGTTTATTCTGTCTTTATGCTGTAGCTTCCAAAAGCAGAATTCAGCAAAAGAATTCACTTTTAAAATTATAAATATCTACTTTAACATTTCATTTTAATCTACATTGGTCTTACAAGTGTTATTTCACATGTTAATATAAGGAAAGGTAAAACAGTTTTTAAAAAAGAATGAAACCTTGAAGAAGATTCCAACTACACAGATCTAGCCAGGCTTCCTACCGTTTTCTTCCATGGTAGTAAGCAGCCTCGTAAGGAGGTCTGTAAAACTTTGGCAACACTATGAGAGCACAGCTGAATCCAAACCATAATAAACCACCAGGGATCTACTTGCAATGCTTATTATAGCTGTAAAAAAACGTGTCTGAGCATCTGAAAAATCAAATCAAGTCCTCGTGCATCTCAGGGAAAAAAAGCATCAAATGAAGCCCGTAAAGGGTAACTACACAGAGCAGCATCATATTCTGCTGTCAGAACACCTTTTCAGCTTCGTAAAAAATAATACATTTTTTGTTTCTCTGAAAATTGCTATCTCACAGAAGGATGACGTTATACATAGGAAAAAAAACCCAGTGAGTGACTGGAATTTTTGTTACAGAAATGAAATATAGGTAGCAAGGAAGAGTCTTCCTAAGATGAATTTGCCTCATAGGAGGAAAGGCACTCACAGACACTATGATTTCAGTTTCTGATCCTGGTCTCAAAATTCTGTATCAGTTTAACCAGTTTCCTAAAGTAATGAGCAAAGACCTGAGCAATTGTTTCACTCAGAATGAGAGCTCTCTGTGGAGATAAGCAAAAAGCAAATCATATACTCTACCCTTCTTTCTACTTCCTACATATTTTGAAAGCACTAACTTCACTGGTGCTTTATTGATAATAACAGTCAAAGTTGTTCATGTGGTATTTCTACAAAATCAATATTTCAGATGAGCCCAGATTTTCAAGTGCGCTCCCTATGGGAAGTCAGATTTTCAAAAGAAAACAGATTCTTGTTTAGGCTCCTAGGTAGGCACCAGCCTTCTCAAAGTGCTCAGCTCTCAGCAGCAACCACTGCAATTCTATTAGTCACATCTTCAAAGAGCTCTATAGCCTGAACATGAGCTCATCTGAACATGCAGGATGAGCCCACATCCACCTTGAAATCAGTGGGGATTTTGCCAGTCACTACAAATGAATCAATCCCACAAAGGCATCGCATCTCTTTAACTGATTGTGGATGCTGAGGTTTTTGAATATTTCTGGCTTTAGTGCTTTTATAGTGTAAGGTCCCCCAAATGTTTTATGAATTATTTTCATTATGATTCTCCGCACTAGGAAAAGAAAAAAATATCTATAATAATCCTGAAGTATTTGAGCTATGAAATCAACACAATACTATAGAATTGTAATACAGTTTTTTAAAATGGATTAAGATCATGTCCTATTTTGAGCAAGATTCTTTACCTTTCATTTAGTAAACCTTTGGCTAAAGCTCTGTAGAAACATATGACTGCATGTTAAATTACAGGTTATATTAGAAATTCAACATCATTCATAAGAATCAAGAGGTTAGCAGTGCCATCATAGTGATAGTGGGCAGGAAACCATGTTTTCCCAGAACAAAAAGGCATATCAACATACTAGAGTTACAAATGAAGTCTCATCAGAGAGTAACAGGTTAGATGCAGAGTATGGTTTCCTGGTGCTATGCAAACATCAATAGCCATGGACTCCCACGCTAGAATTAAACATGTTTCCTCCCACCAGAATCAAAGACTACTCAGTCCAATTCCTTTAGGACTTAATTAAAAGGGACCAGAATCTAGAACAAGCTCTTCCAAATACTGATGACTTATTGTTTATATATATTGGGAAGTCAGCATGCATGTGACTGATTTTCTTTTCTTGCAATGAGCCTCTTTCCCCCAAAAAAAATGTATTCAGTGAAGAAATAATCATTTAATGTGCTATACAATGAAACTGCTTATGTAAAGCTCTTCTGCAAGGATGTAGGAAGAATGGAGTGGAGCCAATACCCATGGCTCCATTATAATTGATAGTTATTTTAACCGCTCCTCACTTCAGTCCAGTTTCTAGAACTCTATTTTAAATCTTCCACTTGGGTATTTTAAGTAAGGATTAAACTTCAGGCAAATGGCAGTCCTGATGCCCAATTACAAAAGAAATCAATCACATGTCATAACTGAAAAAGACACAAGGGAAGTACAGCGTATGCGGCAGCACAGCGAATTGCTTACAGCAGGACACGGCTTCAGTTTCATCAGTAAATCACTGGGGATCTTCTTCTTTCTACCATACATAATTTGTGAATGTAAAACACTCCTGCGGTTATTTAAGTGTACCAGAACTTTATGGCTTCAGTTTCATTATTTTATTAAACAGCATGTCATTAATTACCACTGGCACGTTTCCTCCGTATACAGTAGCTGGAGCTGAATTTCATAGGTGGAAGGCAGTAAGTTCTGAATCTAAGGTTAAAGAATGCAAATGATAGCTTTTGTTATGGTTTTTCAGAGTGTTATAATGTACACAAGGCCATTACGCTGCCTGATGCTGTGTAGCATATTGTTAGCAATTTACATTCATTTGCATCTCACTACAAACCTTCTGTTAACAAGCAAGGTCAAAAGAATTCTCTAGGGAATAAGTCCAGGACAAGAATGTTTTTTCCTAAGTTTATCGCAAATCACAGATGTCTCACATGACATAACCACTTGATATAAAGTGAGTTAAAAACACATACAGTGTAATTAAGGCATTGTTTTCAAATATTTTGTAGCCCAGTGAAATCAGTGTTTACAGATAAAATTTCTACAAACATGTAAGGAAAAGGTGACGGGAAATACTCAGCATCGAGGAATTACTTTCAATGGAGAGAAACCTTATCAGATAGGTGTGAAAATTCTTAGATGGAGATCATTATTCAAATACATGTGTACAACTTTAGATTAGATCTCCTGGTTGTTGTCTCTATTTTGGGCCCAGTCTATTGGAATTTGCTGAGTGCCGCTGTGAGAGACAGCTTTTATGTTTCCTTAATCCTATTTTTAGCTAAAACAGTGGCACAAACGACAGGATTATTTTGCCGTCAGTGTGCTCCATCCTGGTCTTAGGTTTTCCACAAAGCTTTTCAATTTATTTCCAAGACCAGAAAAAAAAGAAGATAGAGGAGCCCAGGGTCTTCCTAGCAATTCTAGGACACAACATTATTGAAAAGCATTCAGGTCACTACCATAAACTTTATACCAAAAGGTAGAGTAAAGTCTTCCAATTTCTCTTGGGGCAGAAATGTTTTGAGGCAAAGGATTTTTGCTGGTTTGTTTGGTTTTTTTTCTGGATGGCTATTTGAAAGTTCCTGAGGTTCATAATTTTTAAGGAGCTGGGTGCATTACATGCATTGATTACTTGACCAGTGCAATAGTAAGCTGAAGGAAAGGTGGATGATAATGCATGTAACTGACTTTTTATATGCTACTACATCAACATATTAACGTAATTTTCAATCATGTGATTTTACCTTTATTTTAGAGTAGGAGAATAAGAAGCAAACGTCACTGAAATCTGATAGCTTGGTACTGATATACCTCATGTTATATAGAGAGATAAAGCTGTGAAAAAAATTATGAAGTTCTATAAACAATTTTTGTCTTTATAGAACAAGTGATTTGTCTTTGATATGATGAGGTATGACGCTACATTATTCCACTAATGAATGGAACTATTTCAGATCTGAGCCACAGAATTGGACATTAGCATTTTGCAGCAACTAGCTATAAATTGACTTTTAAGCTCCTTCAGGCTTGATGAAAACGGTTACAATGACTTAGGGAGTTAAGTTTGTTATCCTTTTTCCTACTTAGGATGTGCATCTGTGACTTGCTCTAAAACAAGAGAAGAGAGGTCTTCTCTGAGAGAGAAGTACGTGATTTGAGAACTGCAAGCAATTTTCTGTTTTTAAGGTCCCTCTAGACTGGTAAGTGACTGACTGCTTTACTATATCATGTCTTATTAATACAATTTATTAATCTAGTGATTCAGTTCAAGTTGGCACTGTATTTTGCCGAAAGGAATAAAATAAAAAGAGCATTGTGATAAAATATTATCTCGCCATCGCTGCAAATCTGAATCACAGCAGAAGTGAAATTCACTCTGATGAACTGTTACATATCTCAGGCTGTGTCACGGAATCGCACCAAAATGGCTACACGCACACAAATAATGAACTCAAACAAGCTTTAATCTGCCACTGAAATTAAGCAGACAAAACTTCAGTCACCAAAACAACATCCCACTGACATTTAACAAATACAGGTTCGATATGCTGGTTGGGAATATTACCACACACAGCTGAGTTCAGAATTCTTAAGTTTTGGCCAAATGATCCAAAATGTGCACTCACTCACTCACTCACCAGAAAGGGAGGGCTCTCAATCTCGAGAAGCTGCTGGGAGTAGTCCATCATGTCCCAGATCCCTTACAAGTTAATTTAATGTGGGTACCATCATGAAGCAAAATACTGAGCAAAAGCTCCATTGTATCAACAGTATGCGACTAGTTCATACTAGTTTACCAGACTTAAAAGAAAGATATGGAATTAAGTTTTTTAAAAGAAAATCTATATTTCTTTCCATTATCATAACAAAAATCTACTAATTAATTAATGGGATCTTTAACAGTCATATAGCGAGTTGTTACATTCAGATCTGGCTGTTAGAATGCTAAATGTCTTATTGACAATAAATGGTAATATGGTTAGAAGCAGTTACTATGTCCTAGCACAAAAGTTCTACTGCTTTAAAAAGAAAAAAAAAAGGAAAAAAGAAATAAGTCTTTTTCTTTATTTCTGTATTTCGTCTTCTGCGGAAATAAGAGTTCAATTATTTTCCTCGTTCTCTCAAAAACTATAGTATAATTTTAAAATTCTTTAAATAGTCTACAGCAGGA